>NC_133158.1:174946221-175177255 GCF_040802235.1 Manis javanica | reverse complement strand
GATCAGGTTTTTGGTGAGGCATGGTTGACGTCAATGGTCAAGGTGAGGGTGTCAGGACCACGAGCCAGGCCTAGTGTTATGTTTAGGCTTTTGGAAAGCTGTAGGGGCAGGGTATTGGTATATTTAGAGTGATCGTCCTTCTGCAAGATTAGAGTAACGGTCCAATTCATTCGCAGGATTACAGTGAGGCAAGTGTGACATCCATGGTGATGGTGCAGGGTCAGGCCACAGGGTATGTGCTTGTGTTAGGGGTTAGGTATTTGTTAAAGTGGTATTCGGTGAATGGGGATATGTTTAGATTTAGGATCCTATTCTCTGACGTGTAGGTGAAGGTCAGTATGGACTTCATCATGAAGGCATGGCTTAGTTGACATCAATGCTGACGGAGAGCATTTAGGTAATGTAAACTGGGCCAGAATTAGAGCTTTCTATAAGTAAAGGTCTATGAAGGGTCTATTCAGAAAATATGGAAATGCATAGAATTAGAGTCCAATTCTGATTTGAGGCCGAGTGTTAGATCAAATCAGAGTATTATTGGATTCATAGTTGATAGCAGCGGTGAAGGTGAAGAATCTGGTTCAAGGGTCAGATCTAGGATTAGGGTTATGTGTTCGATAAGGAGTACGGTTGAGATAGGGTTGCAGTTAGAATTACGATCCACCTCTGATGTGAGGGTGAGTGCAAGAATAACTTTAAGGTTTAAGGTGAAGTGAGGGTAACATCAATGATGAAGGTGAAGGTTCAGATCCTGGCACCAGGGATAGGGTTAGCATTAGTTGTAAGGTAAGGAAGTATGAAGAAGATTGAGTGACAGTTAGAGTTTTGATCTGAGTCTGATATGAGGGCAGTGGCCAGAACAAGCTTCAGGATTATTGGAAGGAATGACAGGCTTCGATGCAGATGGTGGTGGTTCAGTGAACGGGGACTGCGATAGGTTTAGATTTAACTGTAAGAGAAAATCTATGCAGAAGAGACAGTTACTGAGAGAATTAGTGTTCTCTTCTGATGTTAGTGCGAGTGTGAGATTCAAGCTCAGTGTTAAGATGTGTCGCAGTTGATACCAATGTTGCAGGTGAAGAATCTATTCCAGGGCTTGGCGCTAGGGTTAAGGTTAGGTATTCAGTAAGATATACAGACATATGAAATTACATTTAGAGTTCGCATCTGACCCTGACGTGAGGGCGAGGGCCACCTTGAGTTTCAGGCTCATGGTGCAGCATGACAGACGTTGAATGTCATGGTGTCTGTTGAGGTAAAGTGCCCAGGGCTAAAGTAAGTGTATTGTGTTCTGTAACATGTACGGGAAGGAGAAGGCTATGGAAAAATTTCGGGTTTGTCTCTGATGGGAGGGCAAGTGTGGGATTGAGGTTAAGGATTACGATGAAGCCCGGGTGATGCCAATGGTTACGGTGAAGAGGCAGGTCCAAGAGTCGTGGCTAGGGTTAGAATTACTGGTTTGGACTGTTGTACAGAAAGGATGAGTTAATTATTAGGATTAGGTTCTAGCTCTGAAGTGAGTGTGAGTGTGAAATTGGTTTCCATGTTGAGGAGATCCCTGCGTGTCTCTGATGCTGACACTTTGCGTAAAGGTCCAGGCATCAGTTTCAGGGTTAAAATTTTGTGTTCTCTCTGGTATACAGAGGCATTCACATTATGGATAGAGTTAGCATTTTTGTCTGATGTGACGGGGAGCGCAAGATGGTGGATCAGGTTTATGGTGAGGAATGGTTGATGTCAATGGACAAGGTGAGGTGTCAGGACCACGAGCCAGGGCTAGGGTAAGGGTTAGGATTTTGGAAAGATGTAGGATCAGGTTATCGGTACGTTTAGACTGAGGTTCCTTATTCAAGGTTAAGGCAACTGTCCAATTCAGTCACAGGATTACAGTGATCCAAGGGTGACATCCATGGTGATGGTGGAGGGTCAGACCACAGGTATGGGCTAGGGTTAGGGTTATGTAATTGTTAATGTGTATGCGGTGGATGGGTATTTGTTTAGATTTAGGATCCTACTCTGACGTGTGGGCGAAGGCCAGTTTGGACTTCATCACTATGGTATGGCATCGGTGACATCAACGCTGACCGTGAGCATTCAGGTTATAGATACTGGGCTAGGGTTAGTGTTTTCTGTAAGGAGAGGTCTATGCACGTCTATGCAGAAAATATGGTTATGTACAGAATTAGATTGCAATTCTGATGAGAGGGCAAGTGTGATTTCGAGTCAGAGGATGAAGGGAGTCATAGTTGACAGCAACAGTGAAGGGGAATAATCCGGTTAAGGGGTCAGATCTTGGGTTAGGGTTATGTGTTCGATAAGGAGTACTGCTGAGATACAGTTGCACTTAGAATTCCGATCCACCTCTGATGTGAGGGTGAGTGTAAGAATATATTTAAGATTTAAGGTGAAGTGAGGGTGACATCAATGATGAAGGTGAACTGTCAGATCCTGTCACCAGGGATAGGGTTGGCATTAGTTGTAAGGTAAAGAGTATGCAGAAGATTGAGCGACAGTTAGAGTTCTGAAATGACACTGACATGAGTGCAGTGGCCAGAACGAGCTTCAGGATTATGGGGAGGAATGACAGAAGTCGATGATGATGGTTGCGGTTCAGTGAAAGGGGACTGGGATAGGGTTAGGGTTATCTGTAAGGGAAAATCTATGCAGAGGAGACGGTTACTGAGAGAATTAGGGTTCTCTTCTGATGTGCATGCGAGTGTGAGATTCAAGATCAGTGTTACGATGTGTTGTAGTTGACATCAATGTTGCACGTGACGAATCTAGTCCAAGGCTTGGCGCTTGGGTTAAGGTTAGGTGTTCAGTAAGATTTACAGGAATATGAAGTTACATTTAGAGTAAGCATCTGACCCTGACGTGAGGGCGAGTGCCACCTTGAGCTTCAGGCTTATGGTGCGCCATGACAGACATTGAAGCTGATGGTGTCCATTCAGGTAAAATGCCCAGGGCTAGAGGTAGTGTATTGTGTTCTGAAAGGTGTAAAGGAAGGATAGGGTTATGGGAAGATTTCGGGTTTGTCTCTAATGGGAGGGCAAGTGCAGTACTGAGGTTAAGGATAACGATGAAGCGCGGGTGATGACAATGGATACGGTGAAGGGGCAGTTCCTAGAGTCATGGCCAGGGTTAGAATTAGTTGTTTTGGCTGTTGTACAGAAAGGATGAGTTAATTATTATGGTCAGGGCCTAGCTCTGATGTGAGTGTGAGTGTGAAATTGCGTTTCCGTGTTGAGGAGATCCCTGGGTGTCTCTTATGCTGACACTTTTCTTATAGGTCCAGGTATCAATTTTGGGGGTTAAAATTTTGTGTTCTTTCTGGCATACAGAGACATTCGCATAATGGATAGAGCTTGCTTCTGGGTTTGATGTGATGGGGAGCGCAAGATGGTGGATCAGGTTTATGGTGAGGCATGGTTGACGTCAATGGACAAGGTGAGGTGTCACGACCACGAGCCAAGGCTAGTGTTAGGGTTAGGTTTTTGGAAAGCTGTAGGGGCAGGGTATTGGTACGTTTAGATTGAGGGTCCTTCTCCAAGGTTAGGGTAACTGTCCAATTCAGTCGCAGGATTACAGTGAGGCAAGGGTGACATCCATGGTGATGGTGGAGGGTCAGGCCACAGTTATGTGCTATTTTTAGGGTTAGGTAATTGTTAAAGTTCATTCGGTGGATGGGGTTATGTTTAGATTTAAGAATCCTATTCTCTGATGTGTGGGCGAAGGCCAGTATGGACTTCATCATGAAGGAATGGCATCGTTGACATCAATGCTGATGGAGAGCATACAGGTTAAGGAAACTGGGCTAGAATTAGAGCTTTCTATAAGGAAAGGTCTATGAAGGTCTATGAAGAAAATATGGAAATGCACAGAATTAGAGTGCAATTCTGATGTGAGGGCGAGTGTTAGATCGTGTCAGAGGATTAAGGGAGTCACAGTTGATAGCCACGGTGAAGGTAAAGAATCTGGTTGAAGGGTCAGATCTAGGCTTAGGGTTATGTGTTCGATAAGGGGTACGGGTGAGATAGGGTTGCAGTGTGAATTCGGGTCCGCCTTTGATGTGAGGGTGAGTGCAAGAATAAGTTTCAGGTTTAAGGTGAAGTGAGGGTGACATCAATGATGAAGGTGAAGTGTCTGATCCTGGCAGCAGGGATAGGGTTAGCATTAGTTGTAAGGTAAGGAGTATGCGGAAGATTGAGTGACAGAGTTGTGATCCGACTCTGACATGAGGGCAGTGGACAGAACGACCTTTGGGATTATGGGGAGGAATGACAGACGTCGATGCTGATGGTGGCGGTTCAGTGAAATGGGCCTGGGATAGGGTTAGCGTTTTCTGTAAGAGAAAATCCATGTGGAAGAGACAGTTACCAAGAGAATTAGGGTTATCTTCTGATGTGAGTGCGAGTGTGAGTTTCAAGTTCCGAGGAAAGATATGTCGTAGTGGACATCAATGTTGCAGGTGAAGAATCTAGTCCAGGGCTTGGCGCTAGGGTTAGGGTTAAGTGTTCAGTAGGATTTACAACAAAACGGAGTAACATGTAGAGTTCACATCTGACCCTGATGTGAGGGCGAGGGCAACCTTGAGCTTCAGGCTTTTGGTGCACATGATAAACGTTGAAGCTGATGGTGTCTATTTTGGTAAAGTGCCCAGGGCTAGAGTAAGTTTATTTTGTTCTGTAAGGTGTACAGGAAGGATAGGGTTATGGAAATATTTCGGGTTTGTCTCTGATGGGAGGGCAAGTGCAGGATTGAGGTTAAGGATTATGATGAAGCGTGGCGATGTCAATGGTTACGGTGAAGTGGCAAGTTCACAAGTCGTGGCTACAGTTAGAATTACTGGTTTGGGCTGTTGTACAGAAAGGATAAGTTAATTATTAGGATTAGGGTTTAGCTCTGATGTGAGTGTGAGTGTGAAATTGCGTTTCAATGTTGAGGAGATCCCTGGGTGTCTCTGAGGCTGACGCTTTCCGTACAGGTCCAGGCATCAGTTTAAGGGTTAAAATTTTGTGTTCTGTCTGGCATACAGAGACATTCGCATTATGGATGGAGTTAGCTCTGGTCTGATGTGACGGGGAGCACAAGATGTTGGATCAGGTTTATGTTGCAGCATGGTTGACGTCAATGGTCAAGGTGAGGTGTCAGGACCACGAGACAGGGCTAGGATTAGAGTTAGGTTTTTGGAAAGCTGTAGGGGCACAGTGTTGGTTCGTTTGGACTGAGGGTCCTACTCCAAGGTTATGGCAACTGTCCAATTTAGTCGCAGGATTACAGTGAGGCAAGGGTAACATCCATGGTGATTGTGGAGGGTCAGGCCACAAGTATGTGCTAGGGTTATGGTTAGGTAATTGTTAAAGTGTATGTGGTGGATGGGGTTATGTTTAGATTTAGGATCCTACTCTGACCTGTAGGCGAACGCCAGTTGGGACTTCATAATTAAGGTATGGCATCGGTGATATCAATGCTGACGGTGAGCATTGAGGTTACAGAAACTGGGCTAGGGTTAGGGTTTTCTGTAAGGAAAGGTCTGAGCACGTCTATGCAGAAAATATGGTTATGGACAGAATTAGGGTGCAATTCTGATGTGAGGGCGAGTGTGATTTTGAGTCAGAGGATTAAGGGAGTCATAGTTGACAGCAACGGTGAAAGTGAAGAATCTGGTTCAAGGATCAGATCTAGGGTTAGGTTTATGTGTTCTATAAGGAGTACGGGTGAGATAGGTAGCAGTTAGTATTCCGGTCCACCTATGATGTGAGGGTGAGTGCAAGTTTAAGTTTAAGATTTAAGGTGAAGTGAGGGTGACATCAATGATGAAGGTGAAGTGTCAGATCCTGGCACCAGGGATAGGGTTAGCATTAGTTGTAAGGTAAGGAGTATGCGGAAGATTGAGTGACAGTTAGAGTTCTGAACCGACTCTGACATGAGTGCAGTGGTCATAATGAGCTTCAGGATTATGGGCAGGAATTACAGACGTTGATGCTGATTGTGGTGGTTCAGTGATAGGGGCCTGGGATAGGGTTAGGGTTATCTGTAAGAGAAAATCTATGCAGAAGAGTCGGTTACCGAGAGAATTTGGGTTTTCGTCTAATGTGAGTGCAAGTGCGACCCTCAAGATCAGTGTTAGGATGTGTCGTAATTGACATCAATGTTGCACGTGACGAATCTAGTCCAAGGCTTGGCGCTTGGGTTAAGGTTAGGTGTTCAGTAAGATTTACAGGAATATGAAGTTACATTTAGAGTAAGCATCTGACCCTGACGTGAGGGCGAGTGCCACCTTGAGCTTCAGGCTTATGGTGCGCCATGACAGACATTGAAGCTGATGGTGTCCATTCAGGTAAAATGCCCAGGGCTAGAGGTAGTGTATTGTGTTCTGAAAGGTGTAAAGGAAGGATAGGGTTATGGGAAGATTTCGGGTTTGTCTCTAATGGGAGGGCAAGTGCAGTACTGAGGTTAAGGATAACGATGAAGCGCGGGTGATGACAATGGATACGGTGAAGGGGCAGTTCCTAGAGTCATGGCCAGGGTTAGAATTAGTTGTTTTGGCTGTTGTACAGAAAGGATGAGTTAATTATTATGGTCAGGGCCTAGCTCTGATGTGAGTGTGAGTGTGAAATTGCGTTTCCGTGTTGAGGAGATCCCTGGGTGTCTCTTATGCTGACACTTTTCTTATAGGTCCAGGTATCAATTTTGGGGGTTAAAATTTTGTGTTCTTTCTGGCATACAGAGACATTCGCATAATGGATAGAGCTTGCTTCTGGGTTTGATGTGATGGGGAGCGCAAGATGGTGGATCAGATTTTTGGTGAGTCATGGTTGACGTCAATGGACAAGGTGAGGTGTCACGACCACGAGCCAAGGGAAGTGTTATGTTTAGGTTTTTGGAAAGCTGTAGGGGCAGGGTATTGGTATATTTAGATTGAGGGTCCTTCTCCAAGGTTAGGGTAACTGTCCAATTCATTCGCAGGATTACAGTGAGGCAAGGGTGATATCCATGGTGATGGTGGAGGGTCAGGCCACAGGTATGTGCTAGTGTTATGGTTAGGTATTTGTTAAAGTTCATTCGGTGGATGGCGATATGTTTAGATTTAAGAACCTATTCTCTGATGTGTGGGCGAACGCCAGTATGGACTTCATCATGAAGGAATGGCTTTGTTGACATCAATGCTGATGGAGAGCATACAGGTAAAGGAAACTGGGCCAGAATTAGAGCTTTCTATAAGTAAAGGTCTATGAAGGTCTATGAAGAAAATATGGAAATGCACAGAATTAGAGGGCAATTCTGATGTGAGATGAGTGTTAGATCGTGTCAGAAGATTAAGGGATTTATAGTTGAAAGCAGCGGTGAAGGTGAAGAACCTGGTTCAAGGGTCAGATCTATGATTATGGTTATGTGTTCGATAAGGAGTACGGTTGAGATAGGGTTGCAGTTAGAATACGATCCACCTCTTATGTGAGGGTGAGTGCAAGAATAACTTTAAGGTTTAAGGTGAAGTGAGGGTAACATCAATGATGAAGGTGAAGGTTCAGATCCTGGCACCATGGATAGGGTTAGCATTAGTTGTAAGGTAAGGTGTATGAAGAAGATTGAGTGACAGTGAGAGTTTTGATCTGAGTCTGATATAAGGGCAATGGCCAGAACAAGCTTCAGGATTATTGGAAGGAATGACAGGCTTCGATGCAGATGGTGGTGGTTCAGTGAACGGGGACTGCGATAGGTTTAGATTTAACTGTAAGAGAAAATCTATGCAGAAGAGACAGTTACTGAGAGAATTAGTGTTCTCTTCTGATGTTAGTGCGAGTGTGAGATTCAAGCTCAGTGTTAAGATGTGTCGCAGTTGATACCAATGTTGCAGGTGAAGAATCTATTCCAGGGCTTGGCGCTAGGGTTAAGGTTAGGTATTCAGTAAGATATACAGACATATGAAATTACATTTAGAGTTCGCATCTGACCCTGACGTGAGGGCGAGGGCCACCTTGAGTTTCAGGCTCATGGTGCAGCATGACAGACGTTGAATGTCATGGTGTCTGTTGAGGTAAAGTGCCCAGGGCTAAAGTAAGTGTATTGTGTTCTGTAACATGTACGGGAAGGAGAAGGCTATGGAAAAATTTCGGGTTTGTCTCTGATGGGAGGGCAAGTGTGGGATTGAGGTTAAGGATTACGATGAAGCCCGGGTGATGCCAATGGTTACGGTGAAGAGGCAGGTCCAAGAGTCGTGGCTAGGGTTAGAATTACTGGTTTGGACTGTTGTACAGAAAGGATGAGTTAATTATTAGGATTAGGTTCTAGCTCTGAAGTGAGTGTGAGTGTGAAATTGGTTTCCATGTTGAGGAGATCCCTGCGTGTCTCTGATGCTGACACTTTGCGTAAAGGTCCAGGCATCAGTTTCAGGGTTAAAATTTTGTGTTCTCTCTGGTATACAGAGGCATTCACATTATGGATAGAGTTAGCATTTTTGTCTGATGTGACGGGGAGCGCAAGATGGTGGATCAGGTTTATGGTGAGGAATGGTTGATGTCAATGGACAAGGTGAGGTGTCAGGACCACGAGCCAGGGCTAGGGTAAGGGTTAGGATTTTGGAAAGATGTAGGATCAGGTTATCGGTACGTTTAGACTGAGGTTCCTTATTCAAGGTTAAGGCAACTGTCCAATTCAGTCACAGGATTACAGTGATCCAAGGGTGACATCCATGGTGATGGTGGAGGGTCAGACCACAGGTATGGGCTAGGGTTAGGGTTATGTAATTGTTAATGTGTATGCGGTGGATGGGTATTTGTTTAGATTTAGGATCCTACTCTGACGTGTGGGCGAAGGCCAGTTTGGACTTCATCACTATGGTATGGCATCGGTGACATCAACGCTGACCGTGAGCATTCAGGTTATAGATACTGGGCTAGGGTTAGTGTTTTCTGTAAGGAGAGGTCTATGCACGTCTATGCAGAAAATATGGTTATGTACAGAATTAGATTGCAATTCTGATGAGAGGGCAAGTGTGATTTCGAGTCAGAGGATGAAGGGAGTCATAGTTGACAGCAACAGTGAAGGGGAATAATCCGGTTAAGGGGTCAGATCTTGGGTTAGGGTTATGTGTTCGATAAGGAGTACTGCTGAGATACAGTTGCACTTAGAATTCCGATCCACCTCTGATGTGAGGGTGAGTGTAAGAATATATTTAAGATTTAAGGTGAAGTGAGGGTGACATCAATGATGAAGGTGAACTGTCAGATCCTGTCACCAGGGATAGGGTTGGCATTAGTTGTAAGGTAAAGAGTATGCAGAAGATTGAGCGACAGTTAGAGTTCTGAAATGACACTGACATGAGTGCAGTGGCCAGAACGAGCTTCAGGATTATGGGGAGGAATGACAGAAGTCGATGATGATGGTTGCGGTTCAGTGAAAGGGGACTGGGATAGGGTTAGGGTTATCTGTAAGGGAAAATCTATGCAGAGGAGACGGTTACTGAGAGAATTAGGGTTCTCTTCTGATGTGCATGCGAGTGTGAGATTCAAGATCAGTGTTACGATGTGTTGTAGTTGACATCAATGTTGCACGTGACGAATCTAGTCCAAGGCTTGGCGCTTGGGTTAAGGTTAGGTGTTCAGTAAGATTTACAGGAATATGAAGTTACATTTAGAGTAAGCATCTGACCCTGACGTGAGGGCGAGTGCCACCTTGAGCTTCAGGCTTATGGTGCGCCATGACAGACATTGAAGCTGATGGTGTCCATTCAGGTAAAATGCCCAGGGCTAGAGGTAGTGTATTGTGTTCTGAAAGGTGTAAAGGAAGGATAGGGTTATGGGAAGATTTCGGGTTTGTCTCTAATGGGAGGGCAAGTGCAGTACTGAGGTTAAGGATAACGATGAAGCGCGGGTGATGACAATGGATACGGTGAAGGGGCAGTTCCTAGAGTCATGGCCAGGGTTAGAATTAGTTGTTTTGGCTGTTGTACAGAAAGGATGAGTTAATTATTATGGTCAGGGCCTAGCTCTGATGTGAGTGTGAGTGTGAAATTGCGTTTCCGTGTTGAGGAGATCCCTGGGTGTCTCTTATGCTGACACTTTTCTTATAGGTCCAGGTATCAATTTTGGGGGTTAAAATTTTGTGTTCTTTCTGGCATACAGAGACATTCGCATAATGGATAGAGCTTGCTTCTGGGTTTGATGTGATGGGGAGCGCAAGATGGTGGATCAGATTTTTGGTGAGTCATGGTTGACGTCAATGGACAAGGTGAGGTGTCACGACCACGAGCCAAGGGAAGTGTTATGTTTAGGTTTTTGGAAAGCTGTAGGGGCAGGGTATTGGTATATTTAGATTGAGGGTCCTTCTCCAAGGTTAGGGTAACTGTCCAATTCATTCGCAGGATTACAGTGAGGCAAGGGTGATATCCATGGTGATGGTGGAGGGTCAGGCCACAGGTATGTGCTAGTGTTATGGTTAGGTATTTGTTAAAGTTCATTCGGTGGATGGCGATATGTTTAGATTTAAGAACCTATTCTCTGATGTGTGGGCGAACGCCAGTATGGACTTCATCATGAAGGAATGGCTTTGTTGACATCAATGCTGATGGAGAGCATACAGGTAAAGGAAACTGGGCCAGAATTAGAGCTTTCTATAAGTAAAGGTCTATGAAGGTCTATGAAGAAAATATGGAAATGCACAGAATTAGAGGGCAATTCTGATGTGAGATGAGTGTTAGATCGTGTCAGAAGATTAAGGGATTTATAGTTGAAAGCAGCGGTGAAGGTGAAGAACCTGGTTCAAGGGTCAGATCTATGATTATGGTTATGTGTTCGATAAGGAGTACGGTTGAGATAGGGTTGCAGTTAGAATACGATCCACCTCTTATGTGAGGGTGAGTGCAAGAATAACTTTAAGGTTTAAGGTGAAGTGAGGGTAACATCAATGATGAAGGTGAAGGTTCAGATCCTGGCACCATGGATAGGGTTAGCATTAGTTGTAAGGTAAGGTGTATGAAGAAGATTGAGTGACAGTGAGAGTTTTGATCTGAGTCTGATATAAGGGCAATGGCCAGAACAAGCTTCAGGATTATTGGAAGGAATGACAGGCTTCGATGCAGATGGTGGTGGTTCAGTGAACGGGGACTGCGATAGGTTTAGATTTAACTGTAAGAGAAAATCTATGCAGAAGAGACAGTTACTGAGAGAATTAGTGTTCTCTTCTGATGTTAGTGCGAGTGTGAGATTCAAGCTCAGTGTTAAGATGTGTCGCAGTTGATACCAATGTTGCAGGTGAAGAATCTATTCCAGGGCTTGGCGCTAGGGTTAAGGTTAGGTATTCAGTAAGATATACAGACATATGAAATTACATTTAGAGTTCGCATCTGACCCTGACGTGAGGGCGAGGGCCACCTTGAGTTTCAGGCTCATGGTGCAGCATGACAGACGTTGAATGTCATGGTGTCTGTTGAGGTAAAGTGCCCAGGGCTAAAGTAAGTGTATTGTGTTCTGTAACATGTACGGGAAGGAGAAGGCTATGGAAAAATTTCGGGTTTGTCTCTGATGGGAGGGCAAGTGTGGGATTGAGGTTAAGGATTACGATGAAGCCCGGGTGATGCCAATGGTTACGGTGAAGAGGCAGGTCCAAGAGTCGTGGCTAGGGTTAGAATTACTGGTTTGGACTGTTGTACAGAAAGGATGAGTTAATTATTAGGATTAGGTTCTAGCTCTGAAGTGAGTGTGAGTGTGAAATTGGTTTCCATGTTGAGGAGATCCCTGCGTGTCTCTGATGCTGACACTTTGCGTAAAGGTCCAGGCATCAGTTTCAGGGTTAAAATTTTGTGTTCTCTCTGGTATACAGAGGCATTCACATTATGGATAGAGTTAGCATTTTTGTCTGATGTGACGGGGAGCGCAAGATGGTGGATCAGGTTTATGGTGAGGAATGGTTGATGTCAATGGACAAGGTGAGGTGTCAGGACCACGAGCCAGGGCTAGGGTAAGGGTTAGGATTTTGGAAAGATGTAGGATCAGGTTATCGGTACGTTTAGACTGAGGTTCCTTATTCAAGGTTAAGGCAACTGTCCAATTCAGTCACAGGATTACAGTGATCCAAGGGTGACATCCATGGTGATGGTGGAGGGTCAGACCACAGGTATGGGCTAGGGTTAGGGTTATGTAATTGTTAATGTGTATGCGGTGGATGGGTATTTGTTTAGATTTAGGATCCTACTCTGACGTGTGGGCGAAGGCCAGTTTGGACTTCATCACTATGGTATGGCATCGGTGACATCAACGCTGACCGTGAGCATTCAGGTTATAGATACTGGGCTAGGGTTAGTGTTTTCTGTAAGGAGAGGTCTATGCACGTCTATGCAGAAAATATGGTTATGTACAGAATTAGATTGCAATTCTGATGAGAGGGCAAGTGTGATTTCGAGTCAGAGGATGAAGGGAGTCATAGTTGACAGCAACAGTGAAGGGGAATAATCCGGTTAAGGGGTCAGATCTTGGGTTAGGGTTATGTGTTCGATAAGGAGTACTGCTGAGATACAGTTGCACTTAGAATTCCGATCCACCTCTGATGTGAGGGTGAGTGTAAGAATATATTTAAGATTTAAGGTGAAGTGAGGGTGACATCAATGATGAAGGTGAACTGTCAGATCCTGTCACCAGGGATAGGGTTGGCATTAGTTGTAAGGTAAAGAGTATGCAGAAGATTGAGCGACAGTTAGAGTTCTGAAATGACACTGACATGAGTGCAGTGGCCAGAACGAGCTTCAGGATTATGGGGAGGAATGACAGAAGTCGATGATGATGGTTGCGGTTCAGTGAAAGGGGACTGGGATAGGGTTAGGGTTATCTGTAAGGGAAAATCTATGCAGAGGAGACGGTTACTGAGAGAATTAGGGTTCTCTTCTGATGTGCATGCGAGTGTGAGATTCAAGATCAGTGTTACGATGTGTTGTAGTTGACATCAATGTTGCACGTGACGAATCTAGTCCAAGGCTTGGCGCTTGGGTTAAGGTTAGGTGTTCAGTAAGATTTACAGGAATATGAAGTTACATTTAGAGTAAGCATCTGACCCTGACGTGAGGGCGAGTGCCACCTTGAGCTTCAGGCTTATGGTGCGCCATGACAGACATTGAAGCTGATGGTGTCCATTCAGGTAAAATGCCCAGGGCTAGAGGTAGTGTATTGTGTTCTGAAAGGTGTAAAGGAAGGATAGGGTTATGGGAAGATTTCGGGTTTGTCTCTAATGGGAGGGCAAGTGCAGTACTGAGGTTAAGGATAACGATGAAGCGCGGGTGATGACAATGGATACGGTGAAGGGGCAGTTCCTAGAGTCATGGCCAGGGTTAGAATTAGTTGTTTTGGCTGTTGTACAGAAAGGATGAGTTAATTATTATGGTCAGGGCCTAGCTCTGATGTGAGTGTGAGTGTGAAATTGCGTTTCCGTGTTGAGGAGATCCCTGGGTGTCTCTTATGCTGACACTTTTCTTATAGGTCCAGGTATCAATTTTGGGGGTTAAAATTTTGTGTTCTTTCTGGCATACAGAGACATTCGCATAATGGATAGAGCTTGCTTCTGGGTTTGATGTGATGGGGAGCGCAAGATGGTGGATCAGATTTTTGGTGAGTCATGGTTGACGTCAATGGACAAGGTGAGGTGTCACGACCACGAGCCAAGGGAAGTGTTATGTTTAGGTTTTTGGAAAGCTGTAGGGGCAGGGTATTGGTATATTTAGATTGAGGGTCCTTCTCCAAGGTTAGGGTAACTGTCCAATTCATTCGCAGGATTACAGTGAGGCAAGGGTGATATCCATGGTGATGGTGGAGGGTCAGGCCACAGGTATGTGCTAGTGTTATGGTTAGGTATTTGTTAAAGTTCATTCGGTGGATGGCGATATGTTTAGATTTAAGAACCTATTCTCTGATGTGTGGGCGAACGCCAGTATGGACTTCATCATGAAGGAATGGCTTTGTTGACATCAATGCTGATGGAGAGCATACAGGTAAAGGAAACTGGGCCAGAATTAGAGCTTTCTATAAGTAAAGGTCTATGAAGGTCTATGAAGAAAATATGGAAATGCACAGAATTAGAGGGCAATTCTGATGTGAGATGAGTGTTAGATCGTGTCAGAAGATTAAGGGATTTATAGTTGAAAGCAGCGGTGAAGGTGAAGAACCTGGTTCAAGGGTCAGATCTATGATTATGGTTATGTGTTCGATAAGGAGTACGGTTGAGATAGGGTTGCAGTTAGAATACGATCCACCTCTTATGTGAGGGTGAGTGCAAGAATAACTTTAAGGTTTAAGGTGAAGTGAGGGTAACATCAATGATGAAGGTGAAGGTTCAGATCCTGGCACCATGGATAGGGTTAGCATTAGTTGTAAGGTAAGGTGTATGAAGAAGATTGAGTGACAGTGAGAGTTTTGATCTGAGTCTGATATAAGGGCAATGGCCAGAACAAGCTTCAGGATTATTGGAAGGAATGACAGGCTTCGATGCAGATGGTGGTGGTTCAGTGAACGGGGACTGCGATAGGTTTAGATTTAACTGTAAGAGAAAATCTATGCAGAAGAGACAGTTACTGAGAGAATTAGTGTTCTCTTCTGATGTTAGTGCGAGTGTGAGATTCAAGCTCAGTGTTAAGATGTGTCGCAGTTGATACCAATGTTGCAGGTGAAGAATCTATTCCAGGGCTTGGCGCTAGGGTTAAGGTTAGGTATTCAGTAAGATATACAGACATATGAAATTACATTTAGAGTTCGCATCTGACCCTGACGTGAGGGCGAGGGCCACCTTGAGTTTCAGGCTCATGGTGCAGCATGACAGACGTTGAATGTCATGGTGTCTGTTGAGGTAAAGTGCCCAGGGCTAAAGTAAGTGTATTGTGTTCTGTAACATGTACGGGAAGGAGAAGGCTATGGAAAAATTTCGGGTTTGTCTCTGATGGGAGGGCAAGTGTGGGATTGAGGTTAAGGATTACGATGAAGCCCGGGTGATGCCAATGGTTACGGTGAAGAGGCAGGTCCAAGAGTCGTGGCTAGGGTTAGAATTACTGGTTTGGACTGTTGTACAGAAAGGATGAGTTAATTATTAGGATTAGGTTCTAGCTCTGAAGTGAGTGTGAGTGTGAAATTGGTTTCCATGTTGAGGAGATCCCTGCGTGTCTCTGATGCTGACACTTTGCGTAAAGGTCCAGGCATCAGTTTCAGGGTTAAAATTTTGTGTTCTCTCTGGTATACAGAGGCATTCACATTATGGATAGAGTTAGCATTTTTGTCTGATGTGACGGGGAGCGCAAGATGGTGGATCAGGTTTATGGTGAGGAATGGTTGATGTCAATGGACAAGGTGAGGTGTCAGGACCACGAGCCAGGGCTAGGGTAAGGGTTAGGATTTTGGAAAGATGTAGGATCAGGTTATCGGTACGTTTAGACTGAGGTTCCTTATTCAAGGTTAAGGCAACTGTCCAATTCAGTCACAGGATTACAGTGATCCAAGGGTGACATCCATGGTGATGGTGGAGGGTCAGACCACAGGTATGGGCTAGGGTTAGGGTTATGTAATTGTTAATGTGTATGCGGTGGATGGGTATTTGTTTAGATTTAGGATCCTACTCTGACGTGTGGGCGAAGGCCAGTTTGGACTTCATCACTATGGTATGGCATCGGTGACATCAACGCTGACCGTGAGCATTCAGGTTATAGATACTGGGCTAGGGTTAGTGTTTTCTGTAAGGAGAGGTCTATGCACGTCTATGCAGAAAATATGGTTATGTACAGAATTAGATTGCAATTCTGATGAGAGGGCAAGTGTGATTTCGAGTCAGAGGATGAAGGGAGTCATAGTTGACAGCAACAGTGAAGGGGAATAATCCGGTTAAGGGGTCAGATCTTGGGTTAGGGTTATGTGTTCGATAAGGAGTACTGCTGAGATACAGTTGCACTTAGAATTCCGATCCACCTCTGATGTGAGGGTGAGTGTAAGAATATATTTAAGATTTAAGGTGAAGTGAGGGTGACATCAATGATGAAGGTGAACTGTCAGATCCTGTCACCAGGGATAGGGTTGGCATTAGTTGTAAGGTAAAGAGTATGCAGAAGATTGAGCGACAGTTAGAGTTCTGAAATGACACTGACATGAGTGCAGTGGCCAGAACGAGCTTCAGGATTATGGGGAGGAATGACAGAAGTCGATGATGATGGTTGCGGTTCAGTGAAAGGGGACTGGGATAGGGTTAGGGTTATCTGTAAGGGAAAATCTATGCAGAGGAGACGGTTACTGAGAGAATTAGGGTTCTCTTCTGATGTGCATGCGAGTGTGAGATTCAAGATCAGTGTTACGATGTGTTGTAGTTGACATCAATGTTGCACGTGACGAATCTAGTCCAAGGCTTGGCGCTTGGGTTAAGGTTAGGTGTTCAGTAAGATTTACAGGAATATGAAGTTACATTTAGAGTAAGCATCTGACCCTGACGTGAGGGCGAGTGCCACCTTGAGCTTCAGGCTTATGGTGCGCCATGACAGACATTGAAGCTGATGGTGTCCATTCAGGTAAAATGCCCAGGGCTAGAGGTAGTGTATTGTGTTCTGAAAGGTGTAAAGGAAGGATAGGGTTATGGGAAGATTTCGGGTTTGTCTCTAATGGGAGGGCAAGTGCAGTACTGAGGTTAAGGATAACGATGAAGCGCGGGTGATGACAATGGATACGGTGAAGGGGCAGTTCCTAGAGTCATGGCCAGGGTTAGAATTAGTTGTTTTGGCTGTTGTACAGAAAGGATGAGTTAATTATTATGGTCAGGGCCTAGCTCTGATGTGAGTGTGAGTGTGAAATTGCGTTTCCGTGTTGAGGAGATCCCTGGGTGTCTCTTATGCTGACACTTTTCTTATAGGTCCAGGTATCAATTTTGGGGGTTAAAATTTTGTGTTCTTTCTGGCATACAGAGACATTCGCATAATGGATAGAGCTTGCTTCTGGGTTTGATGTGATGGGGAGCGCAAGATGGTGGATCAGATTTTTGGTGAGTCATGGTTGACGTCAATGGACAAGGTGAGGTGTCACGACCACGAGCCAAGGGAAGTGTTATGTTTAGGTTTTTGGAAAGCTGTAGGGGCAGGGTATTGGTATATTTAGATTGAGGGTCCTTCTCCAAGGTTAGGGTAACTGTCCAATTCATTCGCAGGATTACAGTGAGGCAAGGGTGATATCCATGGTGATGGTGGAGGGTCAGGCCACAGGTATGTGCTAGTGTTATGGTTAGGTATTTGTTAAAGTTCATTCGGTGGATGGCGATATGTTTAGATTTAAGAACCTATTCTCTGATGTGTGGGCGAACGCCAGTATGGACTTCATCATGAAGGAATGGCTTTGTTGACATCAATGCTGATGGAGAGCATACAGGTAAAGGAAACTGGGCCAGAATTAGAGCTTTCTATAAGTAAAGGTCTATGAAGGTCTATGAAGAAAATATGGAAATGCACAGAATTAGAGGGCAATTCTGATGTGAGATGAGTGTTAGATCGTGTCAGAAGATTAAGGGATTTATAGTTGAAAGCAGCGGTGAAGGTGAAGAACCTGGTTCAAGGGTCAGATCTATGATTATGGTTATGTGTTCGATAAGGAGTACGGTTGAGATAGGGTTGCAGTTAGAATACGATCCACCTCTTATGTGAGGGTGAGTGCAAGAATAACTTTAAGGTTTAAGGTGAAGTGAGGGTAACATCAATGATGAAGGTGAAGGTTCAGATCCTGGCACCATGGATAGGGTTAGCATTAGTTGTAAGGTAAGGTGTATGAAGAAGATTGAGTGACAGTGAGAGTTTTGATCTGAGTCTGATATAAGGGCAATGGCCAGAACAAGCTTCAGGATTATTGGAAGGAATGACAGGCTTCGATGCAGATGGTGGTGGTTCAGTGAACGGGGACTGCGATAGGTTTAGATTTAACTGTAAGAGAAAATCTATGCAGAAGAGACAGTTACTGAGAGAATTAGTGTTCTCTTCTGATGTTAGTGCGAGTGTGAGATTCAAGCTCAGTGTTAAGATGTGTCGCAGTTGATACCAATGTTGCAGGTGAAGAATCTATTCCAGGGCTTGGCGCTAGGGTTAAGGTTAGGTATTCAGTAAGATATACAGACATATGAAATTACATTTAGAGTTCGCATCTGACCCTGACGTGAGGGCGAGGGCCACCTTGAGTTTCAGGCTCATGGTGCAGCATGACAGACGTTGAATGTCATGGTGTCTGTTGAGGTAAAGTGCCCAGGGCTAAAGTAAGTGTATTGTGTTCTGTAACATGTACGGGAAGGAGAAGGCTATGGAAAAATTTCGGGTTTGTCTCTGATGGGAGGGCAAGTGTGGGATTGAGGTTAAGGATTACGATGAAGCCCGGGTGATGCCAATGGTTACGGTGAAGAGGCAGGTCCAAGAGTCGTGGCTAGGGTTAGAATTACTGGTTTGGACTGTTGTACAGAAAGGATGAGTTAATTATTAGGATTAGGTTCTAGCTCTGAAGTGAGTGTGAGTGTGAAATTGGTTTCCATGTTGAGGAGATCCCTGCGTGTCTCTGATGCTGACACTTTGCGTAAAGGTCCAGGCATCAGTTTCAGGGTTAAAATTTTGTGTTCTCTCTGGTATACAGAGGCATTCACATTATGGATAGAGTTAGCATTTTTGTCTGATGTGACGGGGAGCGCAAGATGGTGGATCAGGTTTATGGTGAGGAATGGTTGATGTCAATGGACAAGGTGAGGTGTCAGGACCACGAGCCAGGGCTAGGGTAAGGGTTAGGATTTTGGAAAGATGTAGGATCAGGTTATCGGTACGTTTAGACTGAGGTTCCTTATTCAAGGTTAAGGCAACTGTCCAATTCAGTCACAGGATTACAGTGATCCAAGGGTGACATCCATGGTGATGGTGGAGGGTCAGACCACAGGTATGGGCTAGGGTTAGGGTTATGTAATTGTTAATGTGTATGCGGTGGATGGGTATTTGTTTAGATTTAGGATCCTACTCTGACGTGTGGGCGAAGGCCAGTTTGGACTTCATCACTATGGTATGGCATCGGTGACATCAACGCTGACCGTGAGCATTCAGGTTATAGATACTGGGCTAGGGTTAGTGTTTTCTGTAAGGAGAGGTCTATGCACGTCTATGCAGAAAATATGGTTATGTACAGAATTAGATTGCAATTCTGATGAGAGGGCAAGTGTGATTTCGAGTCAGAGGATGAAGGGAGTCATAGTTGACAGCAACAGTGAAGGGGAATAATCCGGTTAAGGGGTCAGATCTTGGGTTAGGGTTATGTGTTCGATAAGGAGTACTGCTGAGATACAGTTGCACTTAGAATTCCGATCCACCTCTGATGTGAGGGTGAGTGTAAGAATATATTTAAGATTTAAGGTGAAGTGAGGGTGACATCAATGATGAAGGTGAACTGTCAGATCCTGTCACCAGGGATAGGGTTGGCATTAGTTGTAAGGTAAAGAGTATGCAGAAGATTGAGCGACAGTTAGAGTTCTGAAATGACACTGACATGAGTGCAGTGGCCAGAACGAGCTTCAGGATTATGGGGAGGAATGACAGAAGTCGATGATGATGGTTGCGGTTCAGTGAAAGGGGACTGGGATAGGGTTAGGGTTATCTGTAAGGGAAAATCTATGCAGAGGAGACGGTTACTGAGAGAATTAGGGTTCTCTTCTGATGTGCATGCGAGTGTGAGATTCAAGATCAGTGTTACGATGTGTTGTAGTTGACATCAATGTTGCACGTGACGAATCTAGTCCAAGGCTTGGCGCTTGGGTTAAGGTTAGGTGTTCAGTAAGATTTACAGGAATATGAAGTTACATTTAGAGTAAGCATCTGACCCTGACGTGAGGGCGAGTGCCACCTTGAGCTTCAGGCTTATGGTGCGCCATGACAGACATTGAAGCTGATGGTGTCCATTCAGGTAAAATGCCCAGGGCTAGAGGTAGTGTATTGTGTTCTGAAAGGTGTAAAGGAAGGATAGGGTTATGGGAAGATTTCGGGTTTGTCTCTAATGGGAGGGCAAGTGCAGTACTGAGGTTAAGGATAACGATGAAGCGCGGGTGATGACAATGGATACGGTGAAGGGGCAGTTCCTAGAGTCATGGCCAGGGTTAGAATTAGTTGTTTTGGCTGTTGTACAGAAAGGATGAGTTAATTATTATGGTCAGGGCCTAGCTCTGATGTGAGTGTGAGTGTGAAATTGCGTTTCCGTGTTGAGGAGATCCCTGGGTGTCTCTTATGCTGACACTTTTCTTATAGGTCCAGGTATCAATTTTGGGGGTTAAAATTTTGTGTTCTTTCTGGCATACAGAGACATTCGCATAATGGATAGAGCTTGCTTCTGGGTTTGATGTGATGGGGAGCGCAAGATGGTGGATCAGATTTTTGGTGAGTCATGGTTGACGTCAATGGACAAGGTGAGGTGTCACGACCACGAGCCAAGGGAAGTGTTATGTTTAGGTTTTTGGAAAGCTGTAGGGGCAGGGTATTGGTATATTTAGATTGAGGGTCCTTCTCCAAGGTTAGGGTAACTGTCCAATTCATTCGCAGGATTACAGTGAGGCAAGGGTGATATCCATGGTGATGGTGGAGGGTCAGGCCACAGGTATGTGCTAGTGTTATGGTTAGGTATTTGTTAAAGTTCATTCGGTGGATGGCGATATGTTTAGATTTAAGAACCTATTCTCTGATGTGTGGGCGAACGCCAGTATGGACTTCATCATGAAGGAATGGCTTTGTTGACATCAATGCTGATGGAGAGCATACAGGTAAAGGAAACTGGGCCAGAATTAGAGCTTTCTATAAGTAAAGGTCTATGAAGGTCTATGAAGAAAATATGGAAATGCACAGAATTAGAGGGCAATTCTGATGTGAGATGAGTGTTAGATCGTGTCAGAAGATTAAGGGATTTATAGTTGAAAGCAGCGGTGAAGGTGAAGAACCTGGTTCAAGGGTCAGATCTATGATTATGGTTATGTGTTCGATAAGGAGTACGGTTGAGATAGGGTTGCAGTTAGAATACGATCCACCTCTTATGTGAGGGTGAGTGCAAGAATAACTTTAAGGTTTAAGGTGAAGTGAGGGTAACATCAATGATGAAGGTGAAGGTTCAGATCCTGGCACCATGGATAGGGTTAGCATTAGTTGTAAGGTAAGGTGTATGAAGAAGATTGAGTGACAGTGAGAGTTTTGATCTGAGTCTGATATAAGGGCAATGGCCAGAACAAGCTTCAGGATTATTGGAAGGAATGACAGGCTTCGATGCAGATGGTGGTGGTTCAGTGAACGGGGACTGCGATAGGTTTAGATTTAACTGTAAGAGAAAATCTATGCAGAAGAGACAGTTACTGAGAGAATTAGTGTTCTCTTCTGATGTTAGTGCGAGTGTGAGATTCAAGCTCAGTGTTAAGATGTGTCGCAGTTGATACCAATGTTGCAGGTGAAGAATCTATTCCAGGGCTTGGCGCTAGGGTTAAGGTTAGGTATTCAGTAAGATATACAGACATATGAAATTACATTTAGAGTTCGCATCTGACCCTGACGTGAGGGCGAGGGCCACCTTGAGTTTCAGGCTCATGGTGCAGCATGACAGACGTTGAATGTCATGGTGTCTGTTGAGGTAAAGTGCCCAGGGCTAAAGTAAGTGTATTGTGTTCTGTAACATGTACGGGAAGGAGAAGGCTATGGAAAAATTTCGGGTTTGTCTCTGATGGGAGGGCAAGTGTGGGATTGAGGTTAAGGATTACGATGAAGCCCGGGTGATGCCAATGGTTACGGTGAAGAGGCAGGTCCAAGAGTCGTGGCTAGGGTTAGAATTACTGGTTTGGACTGTTGTACAGAAAGGATGAGTTAATTATTAGGATTAGGTTCTAGCTCTGAAGTGAGTGTGAGTGTGAAATTGGTTTCCATGTTGAGGAGATCCCTGCGTGTCTCTGATGCTGACACTTTGCGTAAAGGTCCAGGCATCAGTTTCAGGGTTAAAATTTTGTGTTCTCTCTGGTATACAGAGGCATTCACATTATGGATAGAGTTAGCATTTTTGTCTGATGTGACGGGGAGCGCAAGATGGTGGATCAGGTTTATGGTGAGGAATGGTTGATGTCAATGGACAAGGTGAGGTGTCAGGACCACGAGCCAGGGCTAGGGTAAGGGTTAGGATTTTGGAAAGATGTAGGATCAGGTTATCGGTACGTTTAGACTGAGGTTCCTTATTCAAGGTTAAGGCAACTGTCCAATTCAGTCACAGGATTACAGTGATCCAAGGGTGACATCCATGGTGATGGTGGAGGGTCAGACCACAGGTATGGGCTAGGGTTAGGGTTATGTAATTGTTAATGTGTATGCGGTGGATGGGTATTTGTTTAGATTTAGGATCCTACTCTGACGTGTGGGCGAAGGCCAGTTTGGACTTCATCACTATGGTATGGCATCGGTGACATCAACGCTGACCGTGAGCATTCAGGTTATAGATACTGGGCTAGGGTTAGTGTTTTCTGTAAGGAGAGGTCTATGCACGTCTATGCAGAAAATATGGTTATGTACAGAATTAGATTGCAATTCTGATGAGAGGGCAAGTGTGATTTCGAGTCAGAGGATGAAGGGAGTCATAGTTGACAGCAACAGTGAAGGGGAATAATCCGGTTAAGGGGTCAGATCTTGGGTTAGGGTTATGTGTTCGATAAGGAGTACTGCTGAGATACAGTTGCACTTAGAATTCCGATCCACCTCTGATGTGAGGGTGAGTGTAAGAATATATTTAAGATTTAAGGTGAAGTGAGGGTGACATCAATGATGAAGGTGAACTGTCAGATCCTGTCACCAGGGATAGGGTTGGCATTAGTTGTAAGGTAAAGAGTATGCAGAAGATTGAGCGACAGTTAGAGTTCTGAAATGACACTGACATGAGTGCAGTGGCCAGAACGAGCTTCAGGATTATGGGGAGGAATGACAGAAGTCGATGATGATGGTTGCGGTTCAGTGAAAGGGGACTGGGATAGGGTTAGGGTTATCTGTAAGGGAAAATCTATGCAGAGGAGACGGTTACTGAGAGAATTAGGGTTCTCTTCTGATGTGCATGCGAGTGTGAGATTCAAGATCAGTGTTACGATGTGTTGTAGTTGACATCAATGTTGCACGTGACGAATCTAGTCCAAGGCTTGGCGCTTGGGTTAAGGTTAGGTGTTCAGTAAGATTTACAGGAATATGAAGTTACATTTAGAGTAAGCATCTGACCCTGACGTGAGGGCGAGTGCCACCTTGAGCTTCAGGCTTATGGTGCGCCATGACAGACATTGAAGCTGATGGTGTCCATTCAGGTAAAATGCCCAGGGCTAGAGGTAGTGTATTGTGTTCTGAAAGGTGTAAAGGAAGGATAGGGTTATGGGAAGATTTCGGGTTTGTCTCTAATGGGAGGGCAAGTGCAGTACTGAGGTTAAGGATAACGATGAAGCGCGGGTGATGACAATGGATACGGTGAAGGGGCAGTTCCTAGAGTCATGGCCAGGGTTAGAATTAGTTGTTTTGGCTGTTGTACAGAAAGGATGAGTTAATTATTATGGTCAGGGCCTAGCTCTGATGTGAGTGTGAGTGTGAAATTGCGTTTCCGTGTTGAGGAGATCCCTGGGTGTCTCTTATGCTGACACTTTTCTTATAGGTCCAGGTATCAATTTTGGGGGTTAAAATTTTGTGTTCTTTCTGGCATACAGAGACATTCGCATAATGGATAGAGCTTGCTTCTGGGTTTGATGTGATGGGGAGCGCAAGATGGTGGATCAGATTTTTGGTGAGTCATGGTTGACGTCAATGGACAAGGTGAGGTGTCACGACCACGAGCCAAGGGAAGTGTTATGTTTAGGTTTTTGGAAAGCTGTAGGGGCAGGGTATTGGTATATTTAGATTGAGGGTCCTTCTCCAAGGTTAGGGTAACTGTCCAATTCATTCGCAGGATTACAGTGAGGCAAGGGTGATATCCATGGTGATGGTGGAGGGTCAGGCCACAGGTATGTGCTAGTGTTATGGTTAGGTATTTGTTAAAGTTCATTCGGTGGATGGCGATATGTTTAGATTTAAGAACCTATTCTCTGATGTGTGGGCGAACGCCAGTATGGACTTCATCATGAAGGAATGGCTTTGTTGACATCAATGCTGATGGAGAGCATACAGGTAAAGGAAACTGGGCCAGAATTAGAGCTTTCTATAAGTAAAGGTCTATGAAGGTCTATGAAGAAAATATGGAAATGCACAGAATTAGAGGGCAATTCTGATGTGAGATGAGTGTTAGATCGTGTCAGAAGATTAAGGGATTTATAGTTGAAAGCAGCGGTGAAGGTGAAGAACCTGGTTCAAGGGTCAGATCTATGATTATGGTTATGTGTTCGATAAGGAGTACGGTTGAGATAGGGTTGCAGTTAGAATACGATCCACCTCTTATGTGAGGGTGAGTGCAAGAATAACTTTAAGGTTTAAGGTGAAGTGAGGGTAACATCAATGATGAAGGTGAAGGTTCAGATCCTGGCACCATGGATAGGGTTAGCATTAGTTGTAAGGTAAGGTGTATGAAGAAGATTGAGTGACAGTGAGAGTTTTGATCTGAGTCTGATATAAGGGCAATGGCCAGAACAAGCTTCAGGATTATTGGAAGGAATGACAGGCTTCGATGCAGATGGTGGTGGTTCAGTGAACGGGGACTGCGATAGGTTTAGATTTAACTGTAAGAGAAAATCTATGCAGAAGAGACAGTTACTGAGAGAATTAGTGTTCTCTTCTGATGTTAGTGCGAGTGTGAGATTCAAGCTCAGTGTTAAGATGTGTCGCAGTTGATACCAATGTTGCAGGTGAAGAATCTATTCCAGGGCTTGGCGCTAGGGTTAAGGTTAGGTATTCAGTAAGATATACAGACATATGAAATTACATTTAGAGTTCGCATCTGACCCTGACGTGAGGGCGAGGGCCACCTTGAGTTTCAGGCTCATGGTGCAGCATGACAGACGTTGAATGTCATGGTGTCTGTTGAGGTAAAGTGCCCAGGGCTAAAGTAAGTGTATTGTGTTCTGTAACATGTACGGGAAGGAGAAGGCTATGGAAAAATTTCGGGTTTGTCTCTGATGGGAGGGCAAGTGTGGGATTGAGGTTAAGGATTACGATGAAGCCCGGGTGATGCCAATGGTTACGGTGAAGAGGCAGGTCCAAGAGTCGTGGCTAGGGTTAGAATTACTGGTTTGGACTGTTGTACAGAAAGGATGAGTTAATTATTAGGATTAGGTTCTAGCTCTGAAGTGAGTGTGAGTGTGAAATTGGTTTCCATGTTGAGGAGATCCCTGCGTGTCTCTGATGCTGACACTTTGCGTAAAGGTCCAGGCATCAGTTTCAGGGTTAAAATTTTGTGTTCTCTCTGGTATACAGAGGCATTCACATTATGGATAGAGTTAGCATTTTTGTCTGATGTGACGGGGAGCGCAAGATGGTGGATCAGGTTTATGGTGAGGAATGGTTGATGTCAATGGACAAGGTGAGGTGTCAGGACCACGAGCCAGGGCTAGGGTAAGGGTTAGGATTTTGGAAAGATGTAGGATCAGGTTATCGGTACGTTTAGACTGAGGTTCCTTATTCAAGGTTAAGGCAACTGTCCAATTCAGTCACAGGATTACAGTGATCCAAGGGTGACATCCATGGTGATGGTGGAGGGTCAGACCACAGGTATGGGCTAGGGTTAGGGTTATGTAATTGTTAATGTGTATGCGGTGGATGGGTATTTGTTTAGATTTAGGATCCTACTCTGACGTGTGGGCGAAGGCCAGTTTGGACTTCATCACTATGGTATGGCATCGGTGACATCAACGCTGACCGTGAGCATTCAGGTTATAGATACTGGGCTAGGGTTAGTGTTTTCTGTAAGGAGAGGTCTATGCACGTCTATGCAGAAAATATGGTTATGTACAGAATTAGATTGCAATTCTGATGAGAGGGCAAGTGTGATTTCGAGTCAGAGGATGAAGGGAGTCATAGTTGACAGCAACAGTGAAGGGGAATAATCCGGTTAAGGGGTCAGATCTTGGGTTAGGGTTATGTGTTCGATAAGGAGTACTGCTGAGATACAGTTGCACTTAGAATTCCGATCCACCTCTGATGTGAGGGTGAGTGTAAGAATATATTTAAGATTTAAGGTGAAGTGAGGGTGACATCAATGATGAAGGTGAACTGTCAGATCCTGTCACCAGGGATAGGGTTGGCATTAGTTGTAAGGTAAAGAGTATGCAGAAGATTGAGCGACAGTTAGAGTTCTGAAATGACACTGACATGAGTGCAGTGGCCAGAACGAGCTTCAGGATTATGGGGAGGAATGACAGAAGTCGATGATGATGGTTGCGGTTCAGTGAAAGGGGACTGGGATAGGGTTAGGGTTATCTGTAAGGGAAAATCTATGCAGAGGAGACGGTTACTGAGAGAATTAGGGTTCTCTTCTGATGTGCATGCGAGTGTGAGATTCAAGATCAGTGTTACGATGTGTTGTAGTTGACATCAATGTTGCACGTGACGAATCTAGTCCAAGGCTTGGCGCTTGGGTTAAGGTTAGGTGTTCAGTAAGATTTACAGGAATATGAAGTTACATTTAGAGTAAGCATCTGACCCTGACGTGAGGGCGAGTGCCACCTTGAGCTTCAGGCTTATGGTGCGCCATGACAGACATTGAAGCTGATGGTGTCCATTCAGGTAAAATGCCCAGGGCTAGAGGTAGTGTATTGTGTTCTGAAAGGTGTAAAGGAAGGATAGGGTTATGGGAAGATTTCGGGTTTGTCTCTAATGGGAGGGCAAGTGCAGTACTGAGGTTAAGGATAACGATGAAGCGCGGGTGATGACAATGGATACGGTGAAGGGGCAGTTCCTAGAGTCATGGCCAGGGTTAGAATTAGTTGTTTTGGCTGTTGTACAGAAAGGATGAGTTAATTATTATGGTCAGGGCCTAGCTCTGATGTGAGTGTGAGTGTGAAATTGCGTTTCCGTGTTGAGGAGATCCCTGGGTGTCTCTTATGCTGACACTTTTCTTATAGGTCCAGGTATCAATTTTGGGGGTTAAAATTTTGTGTTCTTTCTGGCATACAGAGACATTCGCATAATGGATAGAGCTTGCTTCTGGGTTTGATGTGATGGGGAGCGCAAGATGGTGGATCAGATTTTTGGTGAGTCATGGTTGACGTCAATGGACAAGGTGAGGTGTCACGACCACGAGCCAAGGGAAGTGTTATGTTTAGGTTTTTGGAAAGCTGTAGGGGCAGGGTATTGGTATATTTAGATTGAGGGTCCTTCTCCAAGGTTAGGGTAACTGTCCAATTCATTCGCAGGATTACAGTGAGGCAAGGGTGATATCCATGGTGATGGTGGAGGGTCAGGCCACAGGTATGTGCTAGTGTTATGGTTAGGTATTTGTTAAAGTTCATTCGGTGGATGGCGATATGTTTAGATTTAAGAACCTATTCTCTGATGTGTGGGCGAACGCCAGTATGGACTTCATCATGAAGGAATGGCTTTGTTGACATCAATGCTGATGGAGAGCATACAGGTAAAGGAAACTGGGCCAGAATTAGAGCTTTCTATAAGTAAAGGTCTATGAAGGTCTATGAAGAAAATATGGAAATGCACAGAATTAGAGGGCAATTCTGATGTGAGATGAGTGTTAGATCGTGTCAGAAGATTAAGGGATTTATAGTTGAAAGCAGCGGTGAAGGTGAAGAACCTGGTTCAAGGGTCAGATCTATGATTATGGTTATGTGTTCGATAAGGAGTACGGTTGAGATAGGGTTGCAGTTAGAATACGATCCACCTCTTATGTGAGGGTGAGTGCAAGAATAACTTTAAGGTTTAAGGTGAAGTGAGGGTAACATCAATGATGAAGGTGAAGGTTCAGATCCTGGCACCATGGATAGGGTTAGCATTAGTTGTAAGGTAAGGTGTATGAAGAAGATTGAGTGACAGTGAGAGTTTTGATCTGAGTCTGATATAAGGGCAATGGCCAGAACAAGCTTCAGGATTATTGGAAGGAATGACAGGCTTCGATGCAGATGGTGGTGGTTCAGTGAACGGGGACTGCGATAGGTTTAGATTTAACTGTAAGAGAAAATCTATGCAGAAGAGACAGTTACTGAGAGAATTAGTGTTCTCTTCTGATGTTAGTGCGAGTGTGAGATTCAAGCTCAGTGTTAAGATGTGTCGCAGTTGATACCAATGTTGCAGGTGAAGAATCTATTCCAGGGCTTGGCGCTAGGGTTAAGGTTAGGTATTCAGTAAGATATACAGACATATGAAATTACATTTAGAGTTCGCATCTGACCCTGACGTGAGGGCGAGGGCCACCTTGAGTTTCAGGCTCATGGTGCAGCATGACAGACGTTGAATGTCATGGTGTCTGTTGAGGTAAAGTGCCCAGGGCTAAAGTAAGTGTATTGTGTTCTGTAACATGTACGGGAAGGAGAAGGCTATGGAAAAATTTCGGGTTTGTCTCTGATGGGAGGGCAAGTGTGGGATTGAGGTTAAGGATTACGATGAAGCCCGGGTGATGCCAATGGTTACGGTGAAGAGGCAGGTCCAAGAGTCGTGGCTAGGGTTAGAATTACTGGTTTGGACTGTTGTACAGAAAGGATGAGTTAATTATTAGGATTAGGTTCTAGCTCTGAAGTGAGTGTGAGTGTGAAATTGGTTTCCATGTTGAGGAGATCCCTGCGTGTCTCTGATGCTGACACTTTGCGTAAAGGTCCAGGCATCAGTTTCAGGGTTAAAATTTTGTGTTCTCTCTGGTATACAGAGGCATTCACATTATGGATAGAGTTAGCATTTTTGTCTGATGTGACGGGGAGCGCAAGATGGTGGATCAGGTTTATGGTGAGGAATGGTTGATGTCAATGGACAAGGTGAGGTGTCAGGACCACGAGCCAGGGCTAGGGTAAGGGTTAGGATTTTGGAAAGATGTAGGATCAGGTTATCGGTACGTTTAGACTGAGGTTCCTTATTCAAGGTTAAGGCAACTGTCCAATTCAGTCACAGGATTACAGTGATCCAAGGGTGACATCCATGGTGATGGTGGAGGGTCAGACCACAGGTATGGGCTAGGGTTAGGGTTATGTAATTGTTAATGTGTATGCGGTGGATGGGTATTTGTTTAGATTTAGGATCCTACTCTGACGTGTGGGCGAAGGCCAGTTTGGACTTCATCACTATGGTATGGCATCGGTGACATCAACGCTGACCGTGAGCATTCAGGTTATAGATACTGGGCTAGGGTTAGTGTTTTCTGTAAGGAGAGGTCTATGCACGTCTATGCAGAAAATATGGTTATGTACAGAATTAGATTGCAATTCTGATGAGAGGGCAAGTGTGATTTCGAGTCAGAGGATGAAGGGAGTCATAGTTGACAGCAACAGTGAAGGGGAATAATCCGGTTAAGGGGTCAGATCTTGGGTTAGGGTTATGTGTTCGATAAGGAGTACTGCTGAGATACAGTTGCACTTAGAATTCCGATCCACCTCTGATGTGAGGGTGAGTGTAAGAATATATTTAAGATTTAAGGTGAAGTGAGGGTGACATCAATGATGAAGGTGAACTGTCAGATCCTGTCACCAGGGATAGGGTTGGCATTAGTTGTAAGGTAAAGAGTATGCAGAAGATTGAGCGACAGTTAGAGTTCTGAAATGACACTGACATGAGTGCAGTGGCCAGAACGAGCTTCAGGATTATGGGGAGGAATGACAGAAGTCGATGATGATGGTTGCGGTTCAGTGAAAGGGGACTGGGATAGGGTTAGGGTTATCTGTAAGGGAAAATCTATGCAGAGGAGACGGTTACTGAGAGAATTAGGGTTCTCTTCTGATGTGCATGCGAGTGTGAGATTCAAGATCAGTGTTACGATGTGTTGTAGTTGACATCAATGTTGCACGTGACGAATCTAGTCCAAGGCTTGGCGCTTGGGTTAAGGTTAGGTGTTCAGTAAGATTTACAGGAATATGAAGTTACATTTAGAGTAAGCATCTGACCCTGACGTGAGGGCGAGTGCCACCTTGAGCTTCAGGCTTATGGTGCGCCATGACAGACATTGAAGCTGATGGTGTCCATTCAGGTAAAATGCCCAGGGCTAGAGGTAGTGTATTGTGTTCTGAAAGGTGTAAAGGAAGGATAGGGTTATGGGAAGATTTCGGGTTTGTCTCTAATGGGAGGGCAAGTGCAGTACTGAGGTTAAGGATAACGATGAAGCGCGGGTGATGACAATGGATACGGTGAAGGGGCAGTTCCTAGAGTCATGGCCAGGGTTAGAATTAGTTGTTTTGGCTGTTGTACAGAAAGGATGAGTTAATTATTATGGTCAGGGCCTAGCTCTGATGTGAGTGTGAGTGTGAAATTGCGTTTCCGTGTTGAGGAGATCCCTGGGTGTCTCTTATGCTGACACTTTTCTTATAGGTCCAGGTATCAATTTTGGGGGTTAAAATTTTGTGTTCTTTCTGGCATACAGAGACATTCGCATAATGGATAGAGCTTGCTTCTGGGTTTGATGTGATGGGGAGCGCAAGATGGTGGATCAGATTTTTGGTGAGTCATGGTTGACGTCAATGGACAAGGTGAGGTGTCACGACCACGAGCCAAGGGAAGTGTTATGTTTAGGTTTTTGGAAAGCTGTAGGGGCAGGGTATTGGTATATTTAGATTGAGGGTCCTTCTCCAAGGTTAGGGTAACTGTCCAATTCATTCGCAGGATTACAGTGAGGCAAGGGTGATATCCATGGTGATGGTGGAGGGTCAGGCCACAGGTATGTGCTAGTGTTATGGTTAGGTATTTGTTAAAGTTCATTCGGTGGATGGCGATATGTTTAGATTTAAGAACCTATTCTCTGATGTGTGGGCGAACGCCAGTATGGACTTCATCATGAAGGAATGGCTTTGTTGACATCAATGCTGATGGAGAGCATACAGGTAAAGGAAACTGGGCCAGAATTAGAGCTTTCTATAAGTAAAGGTCTATGAAGGTCTATGAAGAAAATATGGAAATGCACAGAATTAGAGGGCAATTCTGATGTGAGATGAGTGTTAGATCGTGTCAGAAGATTAAGGGATTTATAGTTGAAAGCAGCGGTGAAGGTGAAGAACCTGGTTCAAGGGTCAGATCTATGATTATGGTTATGTGTTCGATAAGGAGTACGGTTGAGATAGGGTTGCAGTTAGAATACGATCCACCTCTTATGTGAGGGTGAGTGCAAGAATAACTTTAAGGTTTAAGGTGAAGTGAGGGTAACATCAATGATGAAGGTGAAGGTTCAGATCCTGGCACCATGGATAGGGTTAGCATTAGTTGTAAGGTAAGGTGTATGAAGAAGATTGAGTGACAGTGAGAGTTTTGATCTGAGTCTGATATAAGGGCAATGGCCAGAACAAGCTTCAGGATTATTGGAAGGAATGACAGGCTTCGATGCAGATGGTGGTGGTTCAGTGAACGGGGACTGCGATAGGTTTAGATTTAACTGTAAGAGAAAATCTATGCAGAAGAGACAGTTACTGAGAGAATTAGTGTTCTCTTCTGATGTTAGTGCGAGTGTGAGATTCAAGCTCAGTGTTAAGATGTGTCGCAGTTGATACCAATGTTGCAGGTGAAGAATCTATTCCAGGGCTTGGCGCTAGGGTTAAGGTTAGGTATTCAGTAAGATATACAGACATATGAAATTACATTTAGAGTTCGCATCTGACCCTGACGTGAGGGCGAGGGCCACCTTGAGTTTCAGGCTCATGGTGCAGCATGACAGACGTTGAATGTCATGGTGTCTGTTGAGGTAAAGTGCCCAGGGCTAAAGTAAGTGTATTGTGTTCTGTAACATGTACGGGAAGGAGAAGGCTATGGAAAAATTTCGGGTTTGTCTCTGATGGGAGGGCAAGTGTGGGATTGAGGTTAAGGATTACGATGAAGCCCGGGTGATGCCAATGGTTACGGTGAAGAGGCAGGTCCAAGAGTCGTGGCTAGGGTTAGAATTACTGGTTTGGACTGTTGTACAGAAAGGATGAGTTAATTATTAGGATTAGGTTCTAGCTCTGAAGTGAGTGTGAGTGTGAAATTGGTTTCCATGTTGAGGAGATCCCTGCGTGTCTCTGATGCTGACACTTTGCGTAAAGGTCCAGGCATCAGTTTCAGGGTTAAAATTTTGTGTTCTCTCTGGTATACAGAGGCATTCACATTATGGATAGAGTTAGCATTTTTGTCTGATGTGACGGGGAGCGCAAGATGGTGGATCAGGTTTATGGTGAGGAATGGTTGATGTCAATGGACAAGGTGAGGTGTCAGGACCACGAGCCAGGGCTAGGGTAAGGGTTAGGATTTTGGAAAGATGTAGGATCAGGTTATCGGTACGTTTAGACTGAGGTTCCTTATTCAAGGTTAAGGCAACTGTCCAATTCAGTCACAGGATTACAGTGATCCAAGGGTGACATCCATGGTGATGGTGGAGGGTCAGACCACAGGTATGGGCTAGGGTTAGGGTTATGTAATTGTTAATGTGTATGCGGTGGATGGGTATTTGTTTAGATTTAGGATCCTACTCTGACGTGTGGGCGAAGGCCAGTTTGGACTTCATCACTATGGTATGGCATCGGTGACATCAACGCTGACCGTGAGCATTCAGGTTATAGATACTGGGCTAGGGTTAGTGTTTTCTGTAAGGAGAGGTCTATGCACGTCTATGCAGAAAATATGGTTATGTACAGAATTAGATTGCAATTCTGATGAGAGGGCAAGTGTGATTTCGAGTCAGAGGATGAAGGGAGTCATAGTTGACAGCAACAGTGAAGGGGAATAATCCGGTTAAGGGGTCAGATCTTGGGTTAGGGTTATGTGTTCGATAAGGAGTACTGCTGAGATACAGTTGCACTTAGAATTCCGATCCACCTCTGATGTGAGGGTGAGTGTAAGAATATATTTAAGATTTAAGGTGAAGTGAGGGTGACATCAATGATGAAGGTGAACTGTCAGATCCTGTCACCAGGGATAGGGTTGGCATTAGTTGTAAGGTAAAGAGTATGCAGAAGATTGAGCGACAGTTAGAGTTCTGAAATGACACTGACATGAGTGCAGTGGCCAGAACGAGCTTCAGGATTATGGGGAGGAATGACAGAAGTCGATGATGATGGTTGCGGTTCAGTGAAAGGGGACTGGGATAGGGTTAGGGTTATCTGTAAGGGAAAATCTATGCAGAGGAGACGGTTACTGAGAGAATTAGGGTTCTCTTCTGATGTGCATGCGAGTGTGAGATTCAAGATCAGTGTTACGATGTGTTGTAGTTGACATCAATGTTGCACGTGACGAATCTAGTCCAAGGCTTGGCGCTTGGGTTAAGGTTAGGTGTTCAGTAAGATTTACAGGAATATGAAGTTACATTTAGAGTAAGCATCTGACCCTGACGTGAGGGCGAGTGCCACCTTGAGCTTCAGGCTTATGGTGCGCCATGACAGACATTGAAGCTGATGGTGTCCATTCAGGTAAAATGCCCAGGGCTAGAGGTAGTGTATTGTGTTCTGAAAGGTGTAAAGGAAGGATAGGGTTATGGGAAGATTTCGGGTTTGTCTCTAATGGGAGGGCAAGTGCAGTACTGAGGTTAAGGATAACGATGAAGCGCGGGTGATGACAATGGATACGGTGAAGGGGCAGTTCCTAGAGTCATGGCCAGGGTTAGAATTAGTTGTTTTGGCTGTTGTACAGAAAGGATGAGTTAATTATTATGGTCAGGGCCTAGCTCTGATGTGAGTGTGAGTGTGAAATTGCGTTTCCGTGTTGAGGAGATCCCTGGGTGTCTCTTATGCTGACACTTTTCTTATAGGGTTATGGAAAAATTTCGGGTTTGTCTCTGATGGGAGGGCACGTCCGGGATTGAGGTTAATTATTACGATGAAGCGCGGGTGATGCCAACGGTTAAGGTGAAGGTGCTGGTCCAAGAATCACAGCTTGGAATAGAATTACTGGTTTGGGCTGTTGTACAGAAAGTATAAAGTAATTATTAGGGTTAGGGTCTAGGTCTGATGTGAGTGCGAGTGTGAAATTGCGTTTCCGTGTTGAGGAGATCCCTGGGTGTCTCTTGTGCTGATGACTTACATATAGTTCCAGGCGTCAGTTTTAGGGTAAAAATTATGTGTTCTCTCATGTATACAGAGACATTCGATTTATTGGTAGGGTTAGCTTCTGGGTCTGATGTGACGGGGAGTGAAGATGGTGGATCGGTTTTATGGTGAGTAAAGGTTGACGTCAATGGTCAAGGTGATGTGTCTGGACAACGAAGCAGAGCTATGGTTAGGGTTAGGTTTTCGGAAAGCTGTGGGGTCAGGGTTTTGATACTTTTAGACTGAGGGTTCCTCTCCAAGGTTAGGGCAACTGTCCAATTCAGTTGCAGGATTACAGTGAGGCAAGGGTGATATCCATGGTGATTGTGAAGGATCAAGCCACAGGTATGTGCTAGGGTTAGGGTTATGTAATTGCTAAAGTGTATTCGGTGGATGTTGTTATGTTTAGATTTAGGATCCTACACTGACGTGTGGGCGAAGGCCAGTTTGGACCTCAGCATTAATGTATGGCATCGGTGACATAAACACTGACGGTGAGCATTCAGGTTAAGGAATCTGGGTTACGATTAGGGTTTTCTGTAAGGAAAGGTCTATGCAGAAAATATGGTTATGGCAGAATTAGAGGGCAATTCTCATGTGAGGGCGAGTGTGAGTTCAAGTCAGACGATTAAGGGAGTCATAGTTGATAACAATGGTGAAGGTGAAGAATCTGGTACAAGGGTGAGATCTAGGGTTAGGGTTATGTGTTCGGTAAGGAGTATGGGTGAGATAGGGTTGCAGTTAGAATTCGGATCCGCCTCTGATGTGAGTGAGGGGGCAAGAATAAATTTAAGGTTTAAGGTGAAGTGAAGGTGACACCAATGATGAAGGTGTAGTGTCAGATCCTGTCACAGGGTATAGTGATATTATTAGTTGTTAGATAAGGTGTATGTGGAAGGTTGAGTGACAGTTAGAGTTCTTTCCGAACCTGACACGAGGGTAGTGGCCAGAACATGTTTCAGGATTATGGGGAAGAATGACAGGCTTCGATGCTCATGATGGCGGTACAGTAAAAGGGGCCTTGGATAGGATAAGGGTTATCTGTAAGAGAAAATCCATGTGGAAGAAACGGTAACCGAGAGAATTAGGATTCTCTTCCAATGTGAGTGCGAGTGTGACACTCAAGCTCAGTGTTAAGATGTGTCATAGTTGACATCAATGTTGCAAGTGAAGAATCTAGTCCAGTGCTTGGCGCAAGGTTTAGGGTTAAGTGGTCAGTAAGTTTTTGAGGAATATGGAGTTACATTTAGCATTTGCATCTGACCCTGAAGTGACGGCGAGGGCCACCTTGAGCTTCAGGCTTATGGTGCGGCATGACAGAAGTTATAGCTGATGGTGTCGGTTCAGGTAAAGTGCCCAGGTGTAGAGGAAGTGCATTGTGTACTGTAAGGTGTACAGGAAAGTTCGGGTAATGGAAACATTTCGGGTTTGTCTCTGATGGGAGGGCAAATGCGGGATTGAGGTTCAGGATTACAATGAAGCGTGGGTGATGCCAATGGTTAAGGTGAAGTGGCAGGTCCACGAGTCATGGTTAGGGTTAGAATTACTGGTTTGGGCTGTTGTACAGAAACGATAAGTTAATTATTATAGTTAGGGACTAGCTCTGATGTGAGTGCAAGAGAGAAATTGCGTTTCCGTGTTGAGGAGATCCCTGGGTGTCTCTGATGCTGACGCTTTGTGTATAGGTCCAGGCTTCCGATTTAGGGTTAAATTTTTGTGTTCTCTCTGGCATACAGAGACATTAGTATTATGTATAGAGTTTGCTCTTGGGTCTGATGTGACGAGGAGCGCAAGATGGTGGATCAGGTTTATGGTGAGTCATGGTTGACGTCAATGGTCAAGGTGAGGTGTCAGGTCCATGAGCCAGGGCTAGGGTTAGGTTTAGGTTTTTGGAAAGCTGTTGGGGCAGGGTATTGGTACGTTTAGACTGATGGTCCTTATCCAAGTTTAGGGCAACTGTCCAATTCAGTCGCAGGATTACAGTGAGGCAAGGGTGACATACATGGTGATGGTGGAGGGTCAGGCCACAGGTATTACTAGGGCAAGGTTTAGGTAACTGTTAAAATGTATGCGGTAGGTGGGTTTTTGTTAAGATTTAGGATCCTTCTCTGACGAGTGGGTGAAGGCCAGTTTGGATTTCATCACTAAGTTATGTCATGAGTGACATCAATGCTGATGGTGAGCATTCAGGGTAAGGAACCTGGGCTACGGTTAAGTTTTTCTGTAAGGAAAGGTCTATGCATAAAATATGGTTATGGACAGAATTAGGGTGCAATTCTGATGTGAGGGCGAGTGTGAGATCGAATCAGAGGATTAAGGGAGTCACAGTTGATAGCAACGGTGAAAGTGAAGAAACTGGTTCAAGCGTCAGATCTAGGGTTAGGGTAATGTGTTCGATTAGGGTTACGGGTGAGTTAGGGTTGCAGTTAGAATTCGCTTCCGCCTCTGATGTGAGGGTGCGTGCAAGAATAAGTTTAAGGTTTAAGGTGAAGTGATTGTGAGATCAATAATGAAGGTGAAGTATCAGATCCTGGCATGAGGGATAGGTTTACCATTAGCTGTAAGGTATGGAGTATGCAGAAGATTGAGTGACAGTTAGAGTTCTGATCTGACTCTGACATAAGGGCAGTGGCCAGAACGAGCTTCAGGATTATGGGGAGGAATGACAGACGTCGATGCTGATGGTGGCAGTTCAGTGAAAGGGGCATTAGATAGTATTAGGGTTATCTGTAAGTCGAAATCTATGTGAAAGAGACATTTACCAAGAGAACTAGTGTTCTCTTCTGATGTGAATGTGACTGTGAGTTTCAAGCTCCGATTTAAGATGTGTCGTAGCAGACATCAATGTTGCAGGTGATGAATCTAGTCCAGGACTTGGCGCTTGGGTTATGGTTAAGTGTTCAGTAAGATTTACAGGAATATGGAATTACATTTAGAGTTCACATCTGACCGTGACCTGAGGTCGAGTGGCATCTTGAGCTTCAGGTTTATGGTGCGACATGACAGACGATGAAGCTGATGGTGTCGGTTCAGGTAAAGGACCCAGGGCTAGAGTAAGTTTATTGTGTTTTGTAAGATGTCCAAGAAGGATACGGTTATGGAAAAATTTCGGGTTTGTCTCTGATGGGAGCGCAGGTGCGGGATTGAGGTTAAGGATTATGATGAAGCGCGGGTGTTGCTAATGGTTACGGTGAAGGCACAGGACCAAAAGTCATGGTTAGGGTTAGAATTACAGGCTTGGACAGTAGTACAGAAAGTATGATTTAATTAATAGGTTTAGGGTCTAGCTCTGATGTGAGTGCGAGTGTTCAATTGCATTTCAGTGTTGAGGAGATCCCTGGGTGTCTCTGATGCTGACGCTTTACGTTTCTGTCCAGGCATCAGTTTTAGCGTTAAAATTTTGTGTTCTCTCTGGTATACAGAGACATTCGCATTATGGATTGAGTTAGCTTCTGTGCCTATGTGACAGGTAGCGCAAGATGGTTGATCAGGTTTACGGTGAGACATGGTTTACGTCACTGGTCAAAGTGAGGGTTCAGGACCACGAGCCAGGCCTAGGTTTAGGGTTAGGCTTTTGGAAAGCTGTAGGGACAGGGTATTGGTAGGTTTATACTGATCGTCCTTCTCCAAGATTAGAGCAACTGTCCAATTCAGTTGCAGGATTACAGTGAGGCAAGTGTGACATCCATGGTTATGGTGCAGGGTCAGGCCAAAGGTATGTGCTAGGGTTAGGGTTAGGTAATTGTTAATGTGTATGCGGTGAATGGGGTTATGTTTAGATTTAGGATCCTACTCTGACGTGTAGGTGAAGGTCAGTTTGGACTTCATCATTAAGGCATGGCATCGTTGACATCAATGCTGATGGAGAGCATTTAGGTTATGTAACCTGGGCCAGGGTTAGGGTTTTTGTAAGGAAAGGTCTATTCAGAAAATATGTTTATGGATAGAATTAGGGTCCTATTCTGATTTGAGGCCGAGTGTGAGATCGAATCAGAGTATTATTGGAGTCATTGATAGCAAAGGTGAAGGTGAAGCATCTGGTTCAAGGGTCAGATCTAGGGTTAGGGTTATATGTTTGATAAGGTGTTCGGGTGAGAGAGGGTTGCAGTTTGAATTTGGATCAGCCTCTGATGTGAGGGTGAGTGCAAGAAAAAGTTTAAGGTGTAAGGTGAAGTGAGGGTGACATCAATAATGAAGGTGAAGTGTCAGATCCTGGCACGAGGGTTAGGTTTACCATTAGCTGTAAGGTAAGGAGTATGCGGAAGAGTGAGTGACAGTTAGAGTTGTGATTCAACTCTGACGTGAGAGTAGTGGCCAGAAGGAGCTTCAGGAATATTGGGAGGAATGAGAGACGTCAATGCTGATGGTGGCGGTTGAGTGAACGGGGCCTGGGATAGGGTTAGGGTTATCTGTAAGGGAAAATCTATGTGGAGGAGATGGTTACTGAGAGAATTACGTTTCTAAATTATGTGAGTGCGAGTGTGAGATTCAAGCTCCAAGTTAAGGTGTGTCGTAGTTGTCATCAATGTTGCAGGTGAAGAATCTCGTCCAGGGCATGGCGCTAGGGTTACGGTTAGGTGTTCAGTAAGATTTACAGGAATATGGAGTAATATTTAGAGTTCGCATCTGACACTGACGTTAGGGCTATGATCACCTTGAGCTTCAGGCTTATGGTGCGGCATGAGAGACGTTGAAGCTGATGGTTACTGTTCAGGTAAATTGCCCAGGGCTACAGTAAATTCATTGTGTTATGTAAGGTGAACAGGTAGGATAGTGTCATGGAAAGATTTCGGGTTTGTCTCTCATGGTAGGACAATTGCGGGATTGAGATTAAGGATTTCTATGAAGCGTGGGTGATGCCAATGTTTACGGTGAAGGGGCAGTTCCAAGAGTCATGGCCAGGGATAGAATTACTGCTTTGTGCTGTTGTACAGAAAGGATGAGTTAATTATTAGGGTTACGGTCTCACTCTGATGTGAGTGTTAGTGTGAAATTGCGTTTCCGTGTTGATGAGATCCCTGGGTGTCCCTGCTGCTGAAGCTTTGCGTATAGGCCCAGGCATCAGTTATAGGGTGAAAATTTTCTGTTCTCTCTGCTATACAGAGACATTCGCATTATGGATAGACTTAGCTTCTGGGTCTGATGGGACAGGGTTGTAAGATGGTGGATCAGGATTATAGTGAGTCATGGTTAACGTCAATGTAGAACGTGAGGTGTCAGGACAAGGAGCCAAGGCTAGGGTTAGGGTAAGGCTTTTGGAAAGCTGTAGGTGCTGGGTATTGGTACGTTTAGCCTGAGGTTCCTTCACCAAGGTTAGGGCAACTATCCATCTCAGTCACAGGATTACAGTGAGGCAAGGGTGACATCCATGGTTTTGGTGGAACGTCAGGCTACAGGTATGTGCTGGGGCTGGGTTAGGTAATTGTTAAAGTGTATGCGGTGGATGGGGTTATGTGTAGATTTAGGATCCTACTGTGACGTGTGGCCGAAGGCCAGTTTGGACTTCATCATTAAGTTATGGAATCAGTGACATCAATGCTGACTGTGAGCATTCAGTTTAAGGGAACTGGGCTAGGGTTAGGGTTTTCTCTAAGGAAAGGTCTATGCAGAAAATATGGTTATGGACAGAATTAGGGTGCAATTCTGATGTGAGGGCGAGTGTGAGTTCAAGTCAGAGGATTAAAGGAGTCATAGTTGATTGCAACGGTGAATGTGAAGAATCTGGTTCAAGGGTTATATCAAGGGTAAGGGTTATGTGTTCTGTAAGGATCACGGGTGAGATCGGGTTGCTGTTAGAATTCGGATCGGCCTCTGATGTGAGGGGTGTGCAAGAATAAGTTTAAGGTTAAAGGTGATGTGAGGGTGACATCAATGATTAAGGTGAAGTGTCAGATCCTGACACCAGGGATAGGGTTATTATTATTTGTAAGGTAAGGAGTATGCAGAAAATTGAGTGACCTAGTTCTCATCCGACTCTGACATGAGGGCAGTGGCCAGAAAAAGTTTCAGGGTTATGGGGAAGAATGACATACGTCGAAGCTGATGGTGGCGGTTCAGTGAAAGGGTCCTGGGTTAGGGTTAGGGTTATCTGTAAGATAAAATGTATGCGGAAGAGATGGTTACCGAGAGAATTAGGGCTCTCTTCTGATGTGAGTGCGAGTGTGAGATTCAAGCTCCGAGTTAAGGTGTGTCGTAGTTGACATCAATGTTGCAGGTGTAGAACCTAGTCCAGGGCTTGGCACTAGGATTAGGGTTAGGTGTTCAGTAATATTTACAAGAATATGCAGTTACATTTAGAGTTCTCATCTTACCCTGATGTGAGGGCGATTGCCATCTTAAGCCTCAGGCTTATGGTGTGTCATGACAGGCGTTGAATCTGATGATGTCGGTTCAGGTAACGTCCCCAGGGATAGAGGAACTGTATTGTGTTCTGTAACGTGTACAGGAAGGATAGGTTTATGGAAAGATTTCAGTTTGTCTCTGATGAAAGGGAAAGTATGGGATTTAGATTAAGGATTACGATGAAGCGCGGGTGATGCTAATGGTAACGGTGAAGGGGCAAGTCCAGGAGTCATGGCAATTGTTAGAATTACAGGTTTGGGCTGTTGTACAGAAAGGATAAGATAATTATTTGGGTTACGATGTAGCTCTGATGTGTGTGCGAGTGTGAAATTGCGTTTCCGTGTTGAGAAGATCCCTGGGTATCTCTCATGCTGGTTCAAGGGTTAGATCTATGGTTAGGGTTACATGTTCGATAAGAATTATGGTGAAATAGCATTGCAGTTAGAATTCGAATTTGCCTGTGATGAGAGGATGAGTGCAATAATATGTTTAATTTTTAAGGTGAAGTGAGGGTGACATCAATGATGAAGGTGAAGTGTCAGATCCTGGCACCAGGGATAGGATTAGCATTAGTTGTAAGGTACGGAGTATGCGGAAGATTGAGTGACAGTTAGAGTTCTGATCTGACTCTGACATGAGGGCAGTGGCCAGAATGAGCTTCAGGATTATTGGGAGAAATGACAGACGTCGATGCTGATGGTGGCGGTACAGTGAATGCGGCCTGGGATAGGGTTTAGCGTTTTCTGTCAGACAAAATCCATGCAGAAGAAACGGTTACTGAGAGAATTAGGGTTATCTTCTGATGTGAGTGCGAGTGTGAGATTCAACCTCAGTGTTAAGATGTGTCCTAGTTTACATCAATGTTGCAGGTGAAGAATCTACTACAGGGCTTCGCACTCGGATTAGGGTTAGGTGTTCAGTAAGATGTACAGGAATATGCAGTTCAATTTAGATTTCGCATCTGACCCTGACCTGAGAGCGAGGGCCACCTTGAGGTTCAGGCTTATGGTGCGTCATGACAGACGTTGAAGCTTATGGTGTTTGTTCAGTTAAATTTCCCAGGGTTAGAGTAAGTCTATTGTGTTCTGTAAGGTGTCCAGGAACGATACGGTTATGGATAGTTTTTGGGTTTGTCTCTGATGGGAGGGCAAGTGAGGGATTGAGGTTAAGTATTACAAGGAAGTCCGGGTGATGCCAATGGTTACGTTGAAGTGGCAGGTTGAAGAGTCATGGCTACGGTTAGAATTACAGGTTTGGGGTGTTGTACAGAAAGGGTGAGTTAATTGTTAGGGTTAGGGTCTAGCTCTGATATGAGTGCAAGTGTGAAATTGCGTTTCCGTGTTGAGGAGGTCCCTGGGTGTGTCTTATGCTGATGCTTTGCGTATAGGTCCAGGCATCAGTTTCAGTGTTAAAATTTTGTGTTCTCTCTGGTATACAGAGACATTTGCATTATGGATAGTGTTAGCTTCTTTGTCTGATGTGAAAGGGAGCGCAAGATGGTGTACACTGGTTATGGTGAAGTATGGTTGACGTCAATGGTCAAGTTATGTCTGGTCCACGAGCCAGCGCTACGGTTAGGGTTAGGTTTTTGGAAAGCTGTAGGGGCAAGTTATTGGCACGTTTAGACTGAGGGTCCTTCTCCAAGTTTAGGGCAAGTGTCCAATTCAGTCACAGGGGTACAGTGAGGCAAGGGTGACAACCATGGTGATACTGGAAGGTCTGGCTACAGGTATGTGCTAGGGTTACTGTTATGTAATTGTTAAAGTGTATACGGTGGATGGGGTTGTGTTTAGATTTAGTTACCTACTCTGACGTGTGGGCTAAGGCCAGTTTGGACTTCATCATTAAGTTATTGTATCAGTGACATCAATGCTGACAGTGCACATTCAGGTTTAGGAACCTGGGCCAGGGTTAGAGTTTTGTGAAAGTAAATGTCTATGCACAAAATATGGTTATGGACAGAATTAGGGTGTAGTTCTGATGTGAGGGTGAGTGGGGGATCGAGTCAGAGAATTAAGGCTGTCATATTTGATAGCAACGGTGAAGGTGAAGAATCTTTTTCAAGTGTCCGATCTAGGGTTAGGGTTATGTGTTTGATAAGTAGTACTGGTGAGATAGGGTTGCAGTTAGAATTTGGATCCACCTGTGATGTGAGGGTGAGTGCAAGAATAAGTTTAAGGTTTAAGGTGAATTGAGGTTGACATCAATAATGAAGGTGAAGTGTCAGATCCTGGCACCAGGGATAGGGGCAGCATTAGTTGTACATTAAGGAGTATGCGGAAGTTTGTGTGACAGTTAGAGATTTGATCCGACTCTGACATGAGGGCAGTGGCCAGAACGAGCTTCAGCATTATTGGGCGGAATGACAGACGTCGATGCTGATGGTGGCGGATCAGTGAATGGGGCCTGGGATTCAGTTCGGGTTATTTGTAAGAGAAAATCTATGTGGAAGTGATGGTTACAGAGAGATTAGGGTTCTCTTCTAATGTGAGTGCGAGTGTGAGATTCAAGCTCAGTGTTAAGATGTGTCATAGTTGACATCAACGTTGCAGGTGAAGAGTTTAGTCCAGGGATTGCACTAGGGTTAGGGTTAGGGGTTCAGTAAGATTTACAGGAATATGGAATTACATTTAGAATTCGCATGTCACCCTGACATGAGGGTGAGGGCCACCTTGAGATTCAGGCTTATGGTGCGGCATGACAGACGTTGAAGCTGATGGTGACTGTTCAGGTAAAGTGCCCATGGCTAGAGTAAGTTTATTGTGTTCTGTAAGGTTAACAGGAAGGATAGGGTTATGGAAAGATTTCGGGTTTGTCTCTGATGGGAGGGCACTCTCTGGGATTGAGGTTAAGGATTACGATGTAGTGCGGGTGATGGCAATGTTTGCAGTGAAGGGGCATGTCCAAGAGTCATGGCTAGGGTTAGAATTACTGGTTTGGCGCTATTGTACAGGAAGGATGAGTTAATTATTTGGGTTAGGGTCTAGCTTTGATGTGAGTACGAGTGTGAAATTATGTTTCCGTGTTGAGGAGATCCCTGGGTGTCTTTGATGCTAACGCTTTGTGTATGGGTCCAGGCAGCAGTTTTAGGGTTACAATTTTGTGTTCTCTCTGGTATACAGAGAAATTCGCATTATGGATGAAGTTAGGTTCTGGGTCTCATGTGATTGGGAGCACAACATGGTGGATCAGGTGTATGGTGAGGCATGGTTGATGTCAATGGTCTAGGTTAGGTTTCAGGACCACGAGCCAGGTCTAGGGTTAGGGTGAGGTTTTTGGAAACCTGTAGGGGCAGTGTATTAGTACGTTTAGACTGAGAGTCCTTCTCCAAGGAGAGGGCAACTTTCCAATAAATTCGCAAGATTACCGTGAGGCACGGGTTTCATCCATGGTGATGGTGGAGGGTCAGGACACAGGTATGTTCTAGGGTTAGGGTTAGGTAATTGTTAAAGTGTATGCTGTGGATGGTGTTCTGTTTGGATTTAGGATCGTACTCTGACATGTGGACGAAGGCCTGTTTGGACTTCATCTTTAAGGTATGGCATCGGTGACATCAATGCTGATGGTGAGCATTCAGGTTAAGGAACCTGGGCTAGGGTTAGAGTTATTTTTAAGGAAAGGTCTATGAAGAAAATATGTTTTTGGACAGAATTAGTGTGCAGATCTGATGTGCAGGCGAGTGTGAGATCGAGCCAGAGGATTAAGAGAGTCATAGTTGATAGCAGCAGTGAAGGTGAAGAATCTGGTTCAAGGGTCAGATCTAGGGTTAGGGTTATGTGTTCAATAAGGAGTACGGGTGAGATATGGTTGCAGTTAGCATTCGGATCCACCTCTGATGTGAGGGTGAGTGCAAGAATAAGTTTATGGTTTAAGGTGAAGCTTCGGTGACATCAATGATGAAGATGAAGTGTCAGACGCTGGAACCAGGGATAGGTTTAGCATTACTTGTAAGGTAAGGAGTATATGGAAGAATGAGTGACAGTTGGAGTTCTGATCCGACTCTGACATGAGGGCAGTGGCCAGAACGAGCTTCAGGATTATGGGGAGGATTGACAGACTTCGATTCTGATGGTTGCGGTTCAGTGAAAGGGGCCTGGGATAGGGTTAGCGTTTTCTGTAAGAGAAAATCCATGTGGAAGAGATGGTTACCGAGAGAATTAGAGTTCTCTTCTGACGTGAGTGCGAGTGTGAGATCCAAGCTCTGAGTTAAGATGTGTCGTAATTGACATCAATGTTGCAGGTGAAGAATCTTGTCCTGGGTGTGCTGCTAGGGTTATGGTAAGGTTTTCAGTAAGATTTACAGGAATATGTAGTTACATTTAGAGTTCACATCTGACCGTGACGTGAGGGCGAGGGCCACCTTGGTCTTCAGAGTTATGGTGTGGAATGACAGACGTTGAAGCTGATGGTGTCAGTTCAGATAAAGTGCCCAGGGCTACAGTAAGTTTATTGTGTTCTGTAAGGTGTACAGGAAGAATAGGGCTATGGAAAGATTTCAGGTTTGTCTCTGATGGGAGGGAAATTGCCGGATTGAGATTAAGGATTACAATGAAGCGTGGGTGATGCCAATGATTATGGGTAAGGGGCAGGTCCAAGTGTCATGGCTAGGCTTATAATTACCGGTTTGGGCTGTTGTACAGAAAGGATAAGTTAATTATTAGGTTTAGGGTTTGGCTCTGATGTGAGTGTGAGTGTGAAATTGCGTTTCCGTGTTGAGGAGATCCCTGGGTGTCCCTGCTTCTGACGCTTTGCGTATAGGCCCGGGCATCAGCTTAAGGCTGAAAATTTTCTGTTCTCTCTGTTATACAGAGACATTCGCATTATGGATAGACTTAGCTTCTGGGTCTGATGTGACGGGGCTTTAAGATGGTGGATCAGGATTATGGTGAGTCATGGTTGACGTCAATGTAGAAGGTGAGGTGTCAGGACAACGAGCCAAGGCTAGGGTTAGGGTAAGGTTTTTGGAAAGCTGTAGGTGCTGGGTATTGGTACGTTTAGCCTGAGGTTCCTTCACCAAGGTTAGGGCAACTGTCCAATTCAGTCGCAGGATTACAGTGAGGCAAGGGTGACATCCATGGTGATGGTGGAGAGTCAGGGCACAGGTATGTGCTAGGGTTAGAGTTAGGTAAAAGTGTATGCGGTGGATGGGGTTATGTTTAGATTTAGGGACCTACTCTAACGTGTGGGTGAAGATGAGTTTGGAGTTCATCATTAAGTTACGGCATCGGTGACATCAATGCTGACGGTGAGTATTCAGGTTAAGGTACCTGGGCTAGGGTTAGGGTTATCTGTAAGGAAAGGTCTATGCAGAAAATATGGCTAAGGACAGAATTAGGGTGCAATTATAATGTGACAGCGTGTGTGATTTCGAGTCAGAGGATTAAGGGAGTCATAGCTGATAGCAACGGTGAAGGTGAAGAATCTTGATCAAGAATCAGATCTAGGGTTAGAGTTATGTGTTCTATAAGGAGTACGGGTGAGATAGGGTTGCAGTTAGAATTCGGATCCGCCTCTGAGGTGAGGGTGAGTGCAAGAATAGTTTAAGGTTTAAGGTGAAGTGAGGGTGACATCAATGATGAAGGTGAAGTGTCAGATCCTGTCACCAGGGATAGGGTTATCATTAGTTGTAAGGTAAGGAGTATGTGGAAAATTGAGTGACAGTTAAAGTTCTGATCCAACTCTGACATGTGAGCAGTGGCCAGAATGAGCTTCAGGATTATGGTGAGGAAAGACAGATGTCGATGCTGAAAATGGTGGTTCAGTAAAAGGGGCCTGGGATAGGTTTAGAGTTATCTGTAAGAGAAAATCTATGCTGAGGAGACGGATTTCTAGAGAATTAGGGTTCTCTTCTGATGTGAGTGCGAGTGTGACATTAAAGCTCTGAGTTAAGATGGGTCGTAGTTGACATCAATGTTGCAGGTGAAGAATCTAGTCAAGGGCTTGGCGCTCGGGTTAGGGTTTGGTGTTCAGTAAGATTTACAGGAATATCGAGTTACAATTAGAATTCGCATTTGACCGTGATGTGAGGGTGAGGGCCACCTTGAGCTTCAGGCTTATGGTGTGGCATGACAGACGTTGCAGCTGATGGTGTCAGTTCAGGTAAATTTCCCAGGACTAGAGGAAGTTTATTATGTTCTATAAGGTTTTCAGAAATGATAGGTTTATGGAAAGAGTTCAGGTTTGTCTCTGATGGAAGGGCAAGTGCGGGATTGAAGTTAAGGTTTACGATGAAGCGCCAGTGATGCCAATGGTTACAGTGAAGGGGCAGATACAAGAGTCGTGGCTAGGGTTATAACTACTGGTTTGGTCTGTTGTACAGAAAGGATAAATTAATTATTAGGTTTCGGTTTTGGCTCTAATGTGAGTTCGAGAGTGAAATTGTGTTTGCGTGTAGAGGAGATCACAGGGTGTCTCTGATGCTGACACTTTGCATATAGGTCCAGACATTAGCTATAGGGATAAAATGTTGTGTTCTCTCTGGTATACAAAGACATTCGCATTATGGATATAGTTAGCTTCTGGGTTTGATGTGATGGGAAGCACAAGATGGTGGATCAGGTTAATGGTGAGGCATGGTTGATATCAAAGGTGGAGGTGAGTTGTCAGGACCACGAGCCAGGGCTAGGATATGAGTTAGGATTTTGGAAAGTTGTAGAGACACTGTATTGGTATGTTTAGACTCAGGGTCCTTCTCCAAGTTTAGGGCAACTGTCCAATTCACTCGCAGGAGTACAGTGAGGCAAGCGTGACATCCATGGTGATGGTGGAGGGTCAGGCCACAGGTATGTGCTAGGGTTAGGGTTATGTAATTGTTAAAATGTATGCGGTGGATGGGGTTATGTGTAGATTTAGGATCCTACTCTGACGTGTGGGCGAAGGCCAGTTTGGACTTCATCATTAAGTTATGGAATCAGTGACATCAATGCTGACTGTGAGCATTCAGATTAAGGGAACTGGGCTAGTGTTAGGGTTTTCTCTAAGGAAAGGTCTATGCAGAAAATATGGTTATGGACAGAATTAGGGTGCAATTCTGATGTGAGGGCGAGTGTGAGATTCAACCTCAGTGTTAAGATGTGTCCTAGTTGACATCAATGGTGCAGGTGAAGAATCTACTCCAGGGCTTCGCACTAGGATTAGGGTTAGGTGTTCAGTAAGATGTACAGGAATATGCAGTTCAATTTATAGTTCGCATCTGACCCTGACATGAGAGCGAGGGCCACCTTGAAGTTCAGGCTCATGGTGCGTCATGACAGACGTTGAAGCTTATGGTGTCGGTTCAGTTAAATTTCCCAGGGGTAGAGTAAGTGTACTGTGTTCTGTAAGCTGTACAGGAAGGATAGGGTTATGGAAAGATTTCAGGTTTATCTCTGATTGGTGAGCAAGTGTGGGATTGAGTTTAAGGATTAAGATGAAGCATGGGTGATGCGAATGGTTACGGTGAAGGGGCATATCAAAGAGTCATGGCAAGGGTAAGAATTCATGGTTTGGGCAGTTGTACAGAAAGGATGTGTGAATTATTATGGTTAGGGTCTAGCTATGATGTGAGTCCGAGTGTGAAATAGCGTTTCCGTTTTGAGTGTTCCCTGGGTATCTCTGATGCTGACTCTTTGCGTATAGGTCCAGGCATCAGTTTTAGGGTTAAAATTTTGTGTTCTCTGGTATACAGAGACATTCGCATTATGGATAGAGTTAGCTTCTGGATCTAATGTGACAGGGAGCGCTAGATGGTGGATCAGGTTTATGGTGAGGCATGGTTGACGTCAATTGTCAAGGTGAGGTGTCAGGACCACGAGCCAGGGATAGGGTTAGGATTAGGTTTATGGAAAGCTGTACGGGCAGGGTATTGGTTGGTTTAGACTGAGTGTCCTTCACCAAGGTTAGGGCAACAATCCAATTCAGTCGAGGATTACAGTGAGGCAAGGGTGACATCCATGGTGATGGTGGAGGGTCAGGCCACAGTTATGTGATTGGGTTAGGGTTAGGTAACTGTTAAAGTGTATGCGGTGGATGGGGTTATGTTTAGATTAGGGATCCTACTCTGATGTGTGGGCGAACGTCAGTTCGACTTCATGATTGAGGTATGGAATTGGTGACATCAATGCTAACGGTGAGCATTCAGGTTAAGGAAGATGCGATAGGGTTAGGGTTTTCTGTAAGGAAAGGTCTATGCAGAAAATATTGCTATGGACCGAATTAGGGTGCCATTCTGATATGAGGGTGTGTGTGAGATCGAGTCAGAGGATTAAGGCAGTCATGGATGATAGCAACCGTATAGTTGAAGAATCTGTTGTAAGGGTCAGATCTAGGGTTAGGGTTATGTGTTCGATAAGGAGTATGGGTGAAATAGGTTTGTAGTTAGAATTCGGATCCGCCTCTGATTTGAGGGTGAGTGCAAGAATGAGCTTAAGGTTTAAGGTGAAGTGAGGGTGACATCAATGATGAAGGTGAAGTGTCAGATCCTGGCACCAGGGATAGGGTTAGCATTAGCTGTAAGGTAAGGGGTATGCAGAAGATTGAGTGAGAGTTAGAGTTCTGATTCGACTCTAACATGAGGGCAGTGGCCAGAACGTGCTTCAGAATTATTGGGAGGAATGACAGACGTCGATGCTGATCGTGACGGTTCAGTGAAAGTGGCCTGGGATACGGTTACGCTTATCTGTAAGAGAAAGTCTATGTGGAAGAGACTTTTACCGAGAGAATTAGGGTTCTCTTCAGATGTGAGTTCGAGTGTGAGATTCAAACTCCGAGTTAAGATGTGACGTAGTTGACATCAGTGTTACAGGTGAAGAATGTAGTGCACGATTTGTAGCTAGGGTTAGGGTTATGTGTTCAGTAAGATTTAATGGAATATTCAGTTACATTTAGTGTTCGCATCTGACTCTGATGTGAGGGCGAGGGCCACCTTGAGCTTCAGGCTTATGGTGCACCAAGCAGACGTTGAAGCTGATGGTGCCTGTTCAGGTAATGTGCCCAGGGCTAGAGTAAGTGTATTGTGTTCTGTAAGATGTACAGGTAGTATAGGGTTATGGAAAGAATTCGGATTTGTCTTTGATGGGAAGGCAAGTGCGGGATTGAGGTTAAGGTTTACGATGAAGTGCGGGTGATGCCAATGGTTACGGTGAAGGGGCAGGTCGAAGAGTCATGGGTAGAGTTAGAGTTACATGTTTGGGCTGTTGTACAGAAAGGATGAGTTAATTATTAGGGTAAGGGTCTAGCTCTGATGTGAGTGTGTGTGTGAAATTGAATTTCTGTTTTGAGGATATCCCTGGGTGTCTCCAATGCTGACGCTTTGCTTATAGGTCCCGGCATGGGTTTTAGGCTTAAAATTTTGTGTTCTCTCTGGTATACAGAGACATTCGATTTATGGATGGAGTAAGCTTCTGGATCTGATGTGACGGGGAGCACAAGATGGTGGATCAGTTTTATGGTGAGGAATGGATGGCGTCAATGGTCAAGGTGAGGTGTCTGGACCATGAGCAAGGGCTCGAGTTAGGGTTAGTTTTTTGGAAAGCTGTAGGGGCAGGGTATTGGTACGTTTAGACTGTGGGTCCTTCTGTAAGTTAAGGGCAAATGTCCAACTGAGTCATAGGATTACAGTGAGGCAAGCATGACATCCATGGTGATTGTGGAGGGTCAGGCCACAATTATGTGCTAGGGTTAGGGACATGTAACTGTTAAAGTCTATGCGGAGGATGGGGTTATATTTGGATTTAGGATCCTTCTCTGACGTGTGGGCGAAGGCTAGTTTGGACTTCATCATTAAGGTATGGCATCGGTGACATCAATGCTGACTGTGAGCATTCAGGTTAAGAAACCTGGGCTAGGGTTAGAGTTTTCTGTAAGGAAAGGTCTCTGCAGGTCTAGGCAGAAAATAATGTCATGGACAGAATTAGGGTGCAATTCTGATGTGAGGGCTTGTGTGAGATAGAGTCAGAGGATTAAGGGAGTCATAGTTGATAGCAATGGTGAAGGTGAAGAATCTGCTTCAAGGATCAGATCTAGGGTTAGGATTATGTGTTCGATAAGGAGTACGGGTGATAAAAGGTTGCAGTTAAATATCGGATCCAGCTCTGATGTGAGGGTGAGTGCAAGAATAACCTTAAGGTTTAAGTTGAAGTGAGGGTGACATCAATGATGAAGGTGAAGAGTCAGTTCCTGGCACCAGGGATAGGATTAGCATTAGTTGTAAGGTAAGGAGTATGCAGAAGATTGAGTGACATTTAGAGTTCTGATGCGACCCTGACATGAGGGCAGTGGCCAGAACGAGATTCAGGATTATTGGGAGGAATGACAGATGTTGATGCTGATGGAGGCAGTTCAGTGAAAGGGGCCCGGGATAGGCATAGGGTTATCTGTAAGAGAAAATCTATGTGGAGGAGACAGTTACCGAGAGAATTAAGGTTCTCTTCTGATGTGAGTTCGAGTGTGAGATTCAAGCTCAGTGTTAAGATGTGTCTTAGTTGACGTCAATCTTGCAGGTGAAGAATTTAGTCCAGGGCTTGGCGATAGGGTTAGGGTTAAGTGTTCAGTAAGATTTACAGTAATATGGAGTTACATTTAGAGTTCGCATCACACCCTGACATGAGGGTGAGGGCCACCTTCAGCTTCAGGATTATGGTGCGGCATTACAGACTTTGACACTGACCGTGTCGGTTCAAGTAAAGTGCCCAGGGCTAGAGTAAGTTTATTGTGTTCTGTAAGGTGTACTGGAAGAATAGGATAATGGAAAGATTTCGGGTTTGTCTCTGATGGGAGGGCAAGTGCAGGATTGAGAGTAAGGATTAAAATAAAGCTCTGGTGATGCCAATATTTACGGTGAAGGGGCAAGTCCACGAGTTATGGTTAGGGTTAGAATTCCTGGTTTGGGCTGTTGTACAGAAAGGATAAGTTAATTATTAGGGTAAAGATCTACCTCTGAAGTGAGTGAGAGTGTGAAATTGGGATTCCGTGTTGAGTAGATCCCTGGGTGTCTCTGATGCTGACGCTTTGCATATAGGTCCAGGCATCAGTTTTTGGGTGAAAATTTTGTGTTCTCTCTGGTATACATAGACATAGGCCTTATGGATAGAGTTAGCTGCTAGGTCTGATATGATGGGGACCGCAAGATGTTGTATCAGGTTTATGGTGACGCATGGTTGATATCAATGGTAAAGGTGAGGTGTCAGGAACATGCGCCAGGGCTAGGGTTAGGGTTACGTATTTGGAAAGCTGTAGGGGAAGGGTATTGGTACGTTTAGACTGAGGGTCCTTCTCCAAGGTAAGGGCAACAGTCCAACTCAGTCACAGGATTACAGTGAAGCAATAGTGACATCCATGGTGATGGTTGAGTGTCACGTCACAGGTACGTGCTAGAGTTAGCGTTAGGTTATTGTTAAAGTCTAAGCGGTGGATGGGGTTATGTTTAGATTTAGGATCCTACTGTGATATGTGGGCGAAGGCCAGTTTCAACTTCATTATTAAGGTATGGCATCGGTGACATTAATGCTGACGGTGAGCATTCAGGTTAAGGAACCTGGGCTATGGTTAGAGTATTCTGTAAAGAAAGGTCTATGTAGAAAATATGCTTATGGACAGAATTAGGGTGCAATTCTGATGTGAGGGCGAGTGTGATATCGAGACAGAGGATTAAGTGAGTCATAGTACATAGCAACAGTGAAGGTGAAGAATCTGATTCAAGGGTCAGATCTAGGATTAGGGTGGGGTTACATGTTCGATAAAGATTATGGGTGAGATAGGGTTGCAGTTAGAATTCGGAGCCGCCTCTGATGAGAGGGTGAGTGCAATAATAAGTTTAAGGTTTAAGGTGAAGTGAGGGTGTCATCAATGATGAAGGTGAAGTGTCAGATCCTGGCACCAGGGATAGGGTTACCATTAGGTGCAAGGTAAGGAGTATGCGGAAGCTTGAGTTACAGTTAGAGTTCTGATCCGACTCTGACATGAGGGCAGTTGCCAGAACGAGCTTCAGCATTATTGGGAGGAATTACGGATGTCGATACTGATGGTGGAGGTTCAGTGACAGGTTCCTGGGATAGGGTTAGCGTTTTCTGTAAGAGAAAATCCATGCGGAAGAGATGGTTACCGAGAGAATTAGGGTTATCTTCTGATGTGAGTGCGAGTGTGAGATTCATGTTCAGTGTTAAGATGTGTCATAGGTGACATTAATGTTGCACTTGAAGAATCTAGTCCAGGGCTTGGAGCTAGGGTTAGGGTTATGTGTTCAGTAGGATGCACAGGAATATGGAGTAACAATTAGAGTTCGCATCTGACCCTGATCTGTGGGCGAGGGCCACCTTGAGCTTCAGTCTTATGGTGCAGCATGACAGACGTTGAAGCTGATGGTGTCGGTTCAGGTAAATTGCCCAGGGCTACAGTAAGTTTATTGTATTCTGTAAGGTGTAAAGGACGGATAGGGCTATGGAAAGATTTCGGGATTGTCTCTGATGGGACTGCAAGTGTGGGATTGAGGTTAAGGGTTACGGTGAAGGGCGCGTGATGCCAATGGTTATGGTGAAGGGGCAGGTCCACGAGTCATGGCTAGGGTTAGAATTACTGGTTTTGGCTGTGATACAGAAAGGCTGAGTTAATTATTAGGGTTCAGGTCTAGCTCTGATGTGAGTGCGAGTGTGAAATTGCATTTCTGTGTTGAGGAGGTCCCTGGGTGTCTCTGATGCTGACGCTTTGCATATAGGTCCAGGCATCAGTTTTAGGGTTAAAATTTTGTCATCTCTCTGGTATACAGAGACATTCTCATTATGGATAGAGTGAGCTTCTGGGTCTGATGTGACAGGCAGTGCAAGATGGTGGATCAGGTTTATGGTGAGGCATGGTTGACGTCAATGATCAAGGTGAGTTGTCAGAACCACGAACCTGGGCTAGGGTTAGGGTTAGGATTCTGGGAACGTGTAGGGGCAGGGTATTGGTACGTTTAGACTGAGGGTCCTTCTCCAAGGTTAGGGCAACTGTCCAATTCAGTCACAGGATTACACTGAGGCAGGTGTGACATCCATGGTGATGGTGGTGGTTCTGGCCGCAGGTATTTGCTAGCGTTAGGGTTAGGTAATTGTTTTTTGGACAAGTCCTAGCTGAAGACCTCAAACAGTTTCACCATCATCACCCCGAGTCCACTTTATTAAAATATGTAGATGATCTTCGATTCTGCACTCCCTCGTGGGAACAGTCTCAACTTGAAACTGCATCTCTACTTAACCTTCTAGCTTCCAGACGTTACTGGGTATCCCCCGTCAAAGCTCAAATCTCTTCCCCTTCTGTCACTTACCTTGGATTCCTTCTGTCTCAACAAAGAAAGTCCATTACCTTAGACAGAAAACGACTCCTCTCTGACCTGCCCGTTCCCAATACCAAGACAGAAATCCTTTCATTTCTAGGCCTGGCTGGGTATTTTAGAGCGTGGATCCCTAACTTCTCCCTGTTGGCAAGTCCCCTATACGACCTCAGCAAGGGCCCCGCTGAAGAACCATTATCATCCTCACCCCGACACTCCTTCATTAAACTCCACCAAGCCCTTGTAGAAGCTCCAGCTCTCCATCTCCCTGATTTGTCAAAACCCTTCTCATTATACATTCATGAGAGGTCCAGTCAAGCTCTAGGAGTCCTAGGCCAATATTATGGCCCATCCTTTGCCCCAGTAGCTTATCTCTCTAAGCAATTAGACCCCACAGTTCAGGGATGGGTCCCCTGCCTACGGGCATTAGCCGCTGGACAGCTCTTGCAGAAAGAAGCTCATAAACTAACATTCGGAGCGCCCCTTACCATTCTGTCCCCACATCACCTAAAAGATCTCTTAACCTACAAAAGTTTAGAGACTCTCCCTCCCTCCAGACTGCTGACCTTACTGTCCTCTTTCCTCCAAAATCCAGACATTTTATTCCTCCCCTGCCAGGCCCTGAATCCGGCCACACTTCTTCCTCTACCCTATTCTCCTCATGCTCCCTCACATGATTGCCTGAAAGCCCTTAACAACTTCCTTCCGTGCCACTCCACGATCTCCAAAGGAGCCCTCTCACACTCTGACCTCATCTGGTTTACTGATGGGTCCTCCTTTAAACATGAGGGCACCCACTACTCAGGATACACAGTAGTCTCACTCGAAGATGTCATTGAGGCACGAGCCCTACCCCTGGTACAACGAATCAGCAGGCTGAACTCATTGCAGTCACCAGAGCTTGCACTCTGGCCCGGGACACGTCTCTCACATTGTACACTGACTCCAAGTACGAATTCCACATTCTCTTCTCCCACGTGGCAGTATGGAAAGAACGAGGCCTCCTCACCACTAAAGGGAATTCCATAACTAATTCAGCCTTAATTACTAAACTTCTAGAGGCTTCACAACTCCCACACCGACTAGGCATAGTCCACTGCAAATCACATCAAAAAGATGACTCCCCCATTGCAAGAGGTAACAACAAAGCCGACACAGTAGCCCGGTCAGTTGCCCTATCAGAAAACACCAGACAACAATCCGTCTGCCCTTGCGGTTTTAGCCTTATCACAAGACGCCCTCTGCTCCCAGGACAAAGAGTCTCTCTTCCACCTCTTACATGACCTGTTCCATCCCAGCCCCCAATCCTTGATCCATTTTTTACAATCTTTTTTTCCTCTCTCTCCTGAAGACAAAACCCTACTTAACCAAATCACCTGCAAGTGCACCATCTGCCAACGCACTAACCCTAATACCCCCCTCAAAGCCTGACCCTTCCCGGCTCACCAAGCAAGGGGTAATGTCCCCGCTGCAGATTGGCAAATAGACTTCACTAACATGCCCCCTGTACGAGGTACCAGATACCTACTCGTGCTAGTAGATACATTTTCAGGATGGGTCAAAGCTTTCCCCACCAGTAACAAACGAGCGCCCGTGGTTTCCTCTATCCTCCTCACCCAGATCTTTCCTAAGATCGGGATGCCCACTTCCCTCCAGTCAGATAATGGCTCTGAGTTCACTGCCCAAATTATCCAGAACCTCTCCAAGTCGCTCTCGCTCCCCTGGCATTTACAGTGTCCTTATCGACCACAAGCTTCAGGAAAAGTAGAAAGAGCCAATAGGACTCTAAAACACATCCTGACAAAACTATCTCTAGAACTACTCCTTGACTGGGTTCACTTGCTTCCCTTAGCTCTACTCCGCATTCGAGCCCTCCCAAAGAAACCTTCCTTCTTGTCACCCTTTGAGATCATGTACGGCCGCCCGATTCTACCCCCTGGGCTCCCTTCCCACAAAGGACCAATTCCTCCCAATATAGCCCTTCCACTTCTCTCTCTCCTCGCACTGAATTGTGGAAATATCAGGATTGGCTCCTTCCTGATCCATCCGCCTCCCAAAATCCTCCTGTCTTACAGCCCGGCCAACTAGTGTTTTATAAGCCAACAGAAGATCGGCCCTCTCTCACCCCGAAATAGGAAGGTCCACACCCAGTTATTCTCTGGACCCCCTCGGCCGCCAAGCTCTCACTGCCTGATAACTCTGTCACCCCTTGGATTCATATCTCCAAGTTGAAACCAAATACCCAAGACCCACCTTCTCTGGACACCCAAGACCCATCAGTCGCAATCCAGAGTCCTTCGGATACAGCCCAAGACGCTGTCTAACCTACCACGCCTCATCCCCCTGTTCCCTTGAAGCTCCACATCTCCCGTGCACCCCCTTTGCCATCCATACCCGAATCATGACTTTTTCCTCCTTTACTGCTCTCTTGCTTTTTTCCCTCATTCCTATTGTCTTCCCGACAACCCCACCCTCCTTTGTATGGCGATTCAAAGTCAGGCAGTGTTACACACAGCATCAAACAAAAGTTACTGCCCTCATTGCCACATCAGACTGCCCTCTGAAAGGCTGCTCTGAGCCTTTGTACCTCCACTTTCCTCCCTCCACCGAAGTATTCATTTACAGCTACCTTTATTCTCCCTACCTCTGCTTCCTCTATGACCAAAGACAAGCCTATTGCAGGCGATGGCAAGACACCTATGGGGGATGTCCCTACTGGTCTTGCACCATTCACTACATGGTTGACTTCCAGTACCCACAGTATTACTCCTCCAACCGTTTCATGAAATATCCCAACTGCTCATTCTCCTTACCAATCCCAGATCCCTGGGACTCTCGATGGGCTGCTGGAGTAACAGCCTCAGTTTACTACTAGGGGTCCTCGACCCCCCACGGTACCCTTCATATCTCTCGAGAGTATGTTCCCTCTCGCTCCCAGATCTCTCAAGTAGCATCAGATATCAGACATTCCGAGAACGTCATTATCCAAACTCTTGATGGCACCTCTTCATCTCCTTATTCCTCCTACAATTGGTTGCAGCTCTTTCAAGACACCACCATCTTTCTCAACCACACCCTCAACACCGCCAATTGTTTCTTGTGCGCATCGCTACAGCGCTCACTGCTGGCCGCCGTGCCCCTCAATATTTCCAACTACTCTTTCCATGCAGAAGGACAACCCCTCCGTCCCCTGGCAGACATACCCCTATGGGAACCAGAATACACCGATAATCTCACCATCCACCACTGTGTAGGCCCAACTCCACCCCCCTCCAGCGCACTTCACTGCCTCTCTATCTACACCCCTACTTCCGGCTCTAAGACTTTTACACAACCGGGACACTTCTTTTAGTGTAATGGCAGTCTTTTCAACTCACTGCCTCTCAACTCTGATACACCCTGCATTCTCGTTACCCTAATCCCACAGCCTACACTTTACAGCATGGCAGAATTCCTTGAGCTCCAACCTCCCTTGCACTTGCGCACAAAAAGGGCTGCTTTCCTTCCCATCATGGTCGGTATCTCTTTGATCACCACAGCCATTGGGGCGGGGTTTTCGGGAGGAGCCTTGGGTCACTCTCTATGGGCAGTTAGAGATCTCGACGCCAAACTTGAGGGAGCCCTGACATCCACTGCCGATTCCCTAGCCTCTCTCCAAAGACAGGTCACTTCGCTAGCTAAAGTCACCCTTCAAAACCGGCGGGCCCTAGATCTGCTTACAGCCGAGAAGGGTGGCACCTACGTCTTCCTCCAGGAAGAGTGCTGCTTTTACATCAACGAATCCGGCATTGTAGAAACTGACATCACCAAACTCACCGACCTTGCCTCCAGTCTCCACTCTGCTTCCAATTCCAACCCATTCTCTTCAATACTAACAAACCCCCTCCTCACCTACCTCTGGCCCATTGCAGGCCCCATAATAATCATTCTTCTCGAGTGTCGCTTCTTACCCTGTATAATGAAGTTCATCAAATCCCAAGTCGGAAAAATCTCTAATCAAGCTTTCAACCAGCTTTTACTCAAGAACTACCAGCTTCTAGCCACAGAAGATCCCTCTCCCTTAGGTGACCTCCTCACCACACGCTGAGATGGACCCCTCTCTCCACTGGAAACTGTTCCTGGAAACAATGGCTGCAGACTCCTGGATCATGACACCCATATCCTCTTGGCACCATTGGAATCAACAGGTCCTCAACCTATGGTTACAGGGAACATTCATTGATTTCCAAACCTGAGGAAGTCCACATCTACTCGTCCTTACTGCGGGGAGACCTATCAACCCTTTCCTCCCAATCCTCAAGCCCTCACTCCCTTCTCTGCCCCTGTTCAGCAGGAAGCAGCCAGAGAGAAAGCAACGTCCACAACCCCATAGAGGAGAAAGGTGGGAATGAAGGGTCCCCACCAGAAAGATGGCCAAATTCCGGCTTCTCTTCGGGGTCCTCAGTTCCCGCCGGCGCCACCTGAAGCGCAATCACCTCTCGCCCCCCTCCCAATCCCAGCATCTAGCCAACAGCCACCAGCTCTGTAGAAGTGACACCTCAATCAATTCATGCCCCTTCCTATATAACCCAGCACCTTTCCCTAATAAACCTGAACTCTACAGTGAATTGCTGCTGTGTGTCGCGCCTTTCCTTTCAGTTACCCAGAGAATTAGGGTTATCTTCTGATGTGAGTGCGAGTGTGAGATTCAAACAGTGTTAAGATGTGTCGTAGTTGACATCAATGTTGCACGTGAAGAATCTAGTCCAGGGCTTGTCGCTTGGGTTAGGTTATGTGTTCAGTAGGATGTACGGGAATATGGAGTTACATGTAGAGTTCACATCTGAGCCTGACGTGACGGCGAGGGTCACCTTGAGCTGCAGGCTTATGGTGCGGCATGACAGACGTTGAAGCTGATGGTGTCAGTAGATGTAAAGTACCCAGGGTAGAGTAAGTGTATTGTGTTCTGTAAGATGTACAGGAACGATGGGGTTATGGAAAGATTTCGTGGTTTGTCTCTGATGGGAGGGCAAGTGCGCGATTAAGGTTAAGGATTACATTGAAGAGTGGGTGATGCCAATGATTACGGTGAAGGTGCAGGTCCAACACTCATGGCTAGGGTTAGAATTACTGGTTTGGGCTGTTGTTCAGAAAGGATAAGTTAATTATTAGGGTTAGGGTCTAGCTCTGATGTGAGTGCGAGTGTGAAATTGCATTTCCGTGTTGAGGAGATCCTTGGGGGTCTCTGATGCTGACGATTTGCGTATAGGTCCAGGCATCAGTTTTAGGGTTAAAATTTTGTCATCTCTGGTATACAGAGACATTCGCATTATGGATAGAGTTAGCTTCTGGTCTGATGTGACGGGAGTGCAAGATGGTGGATCAGGTTTATGGTGAGGCATGGTTGACGTCAATGATCAAGGTGAGTTTTCAGAACCACGAACCAGGGCTAGGGTTAGGGTTGGTTTTTGGGAAGCTGTAGGGGTAGGGTATTGGTACGTTTAGACTGAGTGTCCTTTTCCAAGGTTAGGGCAACTGTCTACTTCAGTTGCAGGATTACAGTTAGGCAAGGATGACATCCATGGTGATGGTGGATGGTCTGGCCACAGGTATGTGCTAGGGTTAGGATTAGGTGATTGTTAAAGTGTGTGCGGTGGATGGGGTTATGTTTACATTTATGATCATACTCTGACATGGGGGTGTATGCCAGTTTAGACTTCATCATTAAGGTATGGCATCGGTGACATCAATGCTGATGGTGACCATTCAGGTTAAGTAACCCTGGCTAGGGTTAGGGTTTTGTGTAAGGAAATATCTATGCACAAAATATGGTTATGGACAGAATTAGGGAGCAATTCTGATGTGAGGGCGAGTGCGAGTTTGAGTGAGAGGATTAAGGTAGTCATAGTTGATAGCAATGGTGAACTTAAAGAACTTGGTTCAAGGGTCAGATCTATGGTTAGGATTATGTGTTCGATAAGTAGTACGAGTGAGATAGGGATACAGATAGAATTCGGATCCGCCTCTGATGTGAGGGTGAGTGCAAGTATAAATTTAAGGTTAAAGATGAACTGAGGGTGACATCAAAAATTAAGGTGAAGTGTCTGATCCTGCCACCAGGGATAGGGTTTCCATTAGTTGTAAGGTAAGGTGTATGAGGAATATTGAGTGACAGTTAGTGCTGATCCAACTCTGACATGAGGGCAGTGGCCATAACGGGCTTTAGGATTATGAGGAGGAATGACAGACGTCGATGCTGATGGTGGTGGTTCAGTGAATGGTGCCTGGGATAGGGTAAGTTTTATCTGTAAGAGAAAATCTTTGCGGAAGAGACAGTTATCGAGAGAATTAGGGTTCTCTCCTGATGTGAGTGCGAGTGTGAGATTCAAGGTCCGAGTTAAGATGTGTCGTAGTTGACATCAATGTTTGCAGGTGAAGAATCTAGTCGAGTGCTTGGCGCTACGGTTAGGGTTAGGGGTTCAGTAAGATTTACAGGAATATGGAGTAACCTTTAGAGGTCGCATTTGAACCTGACATTAGGGCTAGTGCCACCTTGAGTTTCAGGCTTATGCTGCGGCATAAGAGTCGTTGAAGCTGATTGTGTCGGTTCAGGTAAACTGCACAGCGCTAGAATAAGTTTATTGTGTTATGTAAGGTGTGCAGGAAGGATACGGTTATGGAAAGATTTCGGGTTTGTCTCTGATAGGAGGGCAAGTACGGGATTGAGGTTAAGGATTCCGATGCAGCGTGGGTGATGCCAATGGTAACGGTGAAGGGCAGGTCCAAGTGTCATGGCTAGGGTTAGAATTACTGGTTTGGGCTGTTGTACAGAAAGGATGAGTTAATTATTATGGTTAGGTTCTAGGTCTGATGTGAGTGCGAGTGTGAAATTGCGTTTTCGTGTTGAGTCGATCCCTGGGGGTCTCTGATGTTGACTATATGCGTATTGGTCCAGGAATCACTTTTAGGGTTAAAATTTTGTGTTCTCTCTGGTATACAGAGACATTCGCATTATGGATAGAGTTAGCTTCTGGGTCTGATGTGACGGGTGTGCAAGATGGTGGATCAGGTTTATGGTGAGACATGGTTGATGTCAATGATCAAGGTGAGTTGTCAGAACCATGAACCAGGGATAGGGTTAGGGTCAGGTTTTTGGGAAGCTGTAGGGGCAGGGTATTGGTACATTTAGACTGAGGGTCCTTCTCCAAGATTAGGGCAACTTTCTACTTCAGTTGCAGGGTTACAGTGAGGCAAAGATGACATCCATGGTGATGGTGGATGGTCTGGCCACAGGTATGTGCTCGGGTTAGGGTTAGGTGATTGTTGAAGTGTGTGCGGTGGATGGGGTTATGTTTACATTTATGATAATACTCTCACATGGGGGTGTACGCCAGTTTAGAGTTCATCATTAAGGTATGGCATCGGTGACATCAATGCTGATGGTGAGCATTCAGGTTAAGGAACCCTCGCTAGGGTTAGGTTTTTGTGTAAGGAAATGTCTATGCACAAAATATGGTTATGGACAGAATTAGGGAGCAATTCTGATGTGAGGGCGAGTGCGAGATTGAGTGAGAGGATTAAGGGAGTCATAGTTGATAGCAATGGTGAACTTAAAGAAACTGGTTCAAGGGTCAGATCTAGGGTTAGGATTATGTGTTCGATAAGGAGTACAAGTGAGATAGGAATGCAGATAGAATTCGGATCCGCCTCTGATGTCAGGGTGAGTGGAAGAATAAGTTTAAGTTTTAAGTTGAAGTGAGGGTGATATCAATGAAGATGGTGAAGTGTCAGATCCTGGCACCAGGGATAGGGTTGGCATTAGGTGTAAGGTAAGGAGTATGCGGACGATTGAGTGACAGTTAGAGTTCTGATCCGACTCTGACATGAGGGGAGTGGCCAGAACAAGCTTCAGGATTATGGGGACGAATGACAGACGTCGATGCTGATAGGGCAGTTCAGTGAAAGGGGCCTGCGATAGGGTTAAGGTTATCTGTAAGAGAAAATCTATGCAGAAGGTACGGTTACCGAGAGAATTAGGGTTCTCTTCTGATGTGAGTGCGAGTGTCAGATTCCAGCTCAGTGTCAAGATGTGTCGTAGTTGACATCAATGTTGCACGTGATGAATCTAGTCCAGATCTTGGTGCTAAGGTTAGGGTTACGTGTTGATTAAGATTTGCAGGAATATGGAGTAAGATTTACAGTTCGCATGTGACCCTGACATGAGGGCGAGAGCCACCTTGAGCTTCAGGCTTATGTTGAGGCATGACAGACGTTTAAGCTGATGGTGTTGTTTCAGGTAATTTGCCCAGGGCAAGAGTAAGTTTATTGTGTTCTGTAAGGTGTACAGGAAGGATAAGGTTATGGAAAGATTTCGGGTTTGTCTCTGATGGGAGGGAAAGTGCGGGATAGAGGTTAAGGATTACGATGAAGTGCGGGTGATGCCAATTGTTACGGCAAAGTGGCAGGTCCAAGAGTCATGACTAGGATTAGAATCACTGGTTTGTGTTGTTGTATTGAAAGGTTGAGTTAATTATTAGCTTTAGGGTCTTGCTCTGATGTAAGTGCGAGTGTAAATTTGCGTTTCCGTGTTGAGGAGATCCGTGCTTGTCTCTGATGCTGACGCTTTGCGTATATGTCCAGACATCAGTTTTAAGGTTAAAATTATGTGTTCTCCCTGGTATACAGAGTCATTCGCATTATGGATAGAGTTAGCTTCGGTGTCTCATGTGACGGGGAGCGCAAGATGGTTGATCAGGTTTATGCTGACTCATGGTTGACGACAATGTTCAAGGTGAGGTATCAGGGCTAGGGTTAGGGTTGGGTTTTGGGAAAGCTGTAGGGGCAGGGTGTTGGTACGTTTAGACTGAATTCCTTCTCCAAGGTCATTGCAATAGTCCAATTCAGTCGTGGTATTACAGTGAGGGAAGGGTGACATCCATGGTGATGGTGGTGGGTCTGGCCTCAGGTATGTGCTTGGGTTAGGATTAGGTAACTCTTAAAGTGTATGCGGTGGTTGGGTTTATGTTTACAATTTAGGATCATACTCTGACATGGTGGCGAACGCCTGTTTGGACTTCATCATTAAGTTATGGTATTGGTGACATCAATGCTGATGGTGAGCATACAGGTTAAGGAACCTGGGCTAGGGTTTGGGTTTTCTGTAAGGAAATGTCTAAGCAGAAAATATGTTTATGGACAGAATTAGGGTGCAATTCTGATTTGAGGACGAATGTGAGATTGAGTCAGAGGATTAAGTGAGTCATAGTTGATAGCAATGGTGAAGGTGAAGAATCTGGTTCAGGAGTCAGATGTAGGGTTAAGGTTATGTGTGCGATAAGGAGTATGGGTGAGATAGGGTTACAGTTAGAATTCTATCTGCCTCTGATGAGAGGGTGAGTGCAAGATTAAGTTTAAGGTGAAGTGAGGGTGACAACAATGATGAATGTGAAGTGTCAGATCCTGGCACCAGGGATAGAGTTAGCATTAGTTTTCAGGTAAAGAGTATGCGGAAGATTGAGTGACAAACTTCAGATCCGAATTTGACATGAAGGCCGTGGCCTGAACGGGCTTCAGGATTATGGGGAGGAATGACAGACGTCTATTCTGATGGTGGTGGTTCAGTGAAAGGGACCTGGGATAGGGTTAGTGTTATCTTGTAAGAGAAAATCTATGCAGAAGAGACAGTTACCGAGAGAATTGGGGTTCTCTTCTGATGTGAGTGTGGGTGTGAGATTCATGCTCAGTGTTAAGATGTGTCGTAGTTGACATTAATGTTGCAGGTGAAGAATCTGGTCCAGGGCTTGGCGCTAGTGTTAGGGTTAGGTGTTGAGTAAGATTTACAGGAATATGGAGTAACATTTAGAGTTCGCATCTGACCCTGATCTGAGGGTGAGGGCCACCTTGAGCTTCAGGCTTATGGTGTGGCATGACAGACGTTGAAGCTGATAGTGTCAGTTCACGTAAAGGGCCCAGGGCTAGAATAAGTTTATTGTGTTCTGCAAGGTGTACAGAAAGGACAGGGTTATGGAAAGGTTTTGGGTTTGTCTCTGATGGGAGGGCAAGCGAGGGATTTAGATGAAGGATTACAATGAAGCGTGGGTGATTCCAATGGTTACGGTGAAAGGGGAAGTCCACGAGTCATGGCTATGGTTAGAATTACTGGTTTGGCCTGTTGAACAGAAAGGATAAGTTAATTATTATGGTTAGGGTCTAGCTCTGATGTGAGTGCGAGTGTGAAATTGCGTTTCCGTGTTGAGGAGATCCCTGGGTGTCACTGATGCTAACGCTTTGCGTATAGGACCAGGCATCAGATTTAGGTTTAAAATATTGTGTTCTCTCTGGTAAACAGAGACATTTGCATTATGGGTAGTGTTAGCTTCTGGGTCTGATGTGACGGGGAGCGCACGATGGTGGATCAGGTTTATGGTGAGGCATGGTTGATGTCAATGGTCAAGCTGAGCTGTCAGGACCATGAGCCAAGGCTAGGGATAGGGTAAGGTTATTGGAAAGCTGTAGGGGCAGGGTATTGGTATGTTTAGACAGAGGGTCCTCCTCCAAGGTTAGGGCAACTGTCAAATTCAGTCGCACGACAACAGTGAGGCAAGGGTGACATCCATGGTGATGGTGGAGGGTCAGTCCACAGGTATGTGCTAGGGTTAGGGTTAGGTAATTGTTAAAGTGTATGCGGAGCATGGAGTTCTGTTTAGGTATAGGATCCTACTCTGTCGTTTGGAAGAAGGCCAGTTTGGACTTCATCTTTAAATTATGGCATTGGTGACATCAATGCTGATGGTGAGTATTCAGGTGAAGGAACCTGGGCAAGGTTTAGGGTTTTCTGTAAGGAAAGGGCTATGGAGAAAATAAGGTTATGGACAGATTTAGGGTGCATTTCTGATGTGAGGGCGAGTGAGAAATCGAGTCAGAGGATTAAGGGAGTGTTAGAAGATAGCAACGGTGAAGGTGAAGAATCTGATTCAAGTGGCAGATCTATGGTTAGGGTTATGTCTTCGATAAGGAGTACGGGTGAGATAAGGTTGCACTTAGAATTCGGATCCAACTCTGAAGTGATGGTGAGTGCCATAATAAGTTTAAGATTTAAGGTGAAGTGAGGGTAACATCAATGATGAAGGTGAAGCGTCACATCCTGGCACCAGGGATAGGGTTAGCATTAGTTGTATGGTAAGGCGAATGCGGAAGGTGACTGACAGTTAAAGCTCTGATCCGACTCTGACATGAGCGTAGTGGCCATTATGAGAATCAGATTATGTAGAGGAAAGAGTGATGTCGATGTCGAGGGAGCAGTCCAGTGAAAGAGGCCTGGGATTGTGTTAGGGTTATCTGTAAGAGAAAATCTAAGTAGAAGAAATGGTTACCGAGAGAATTAGGGTTCTCTTTTTATGTGACTGCGAGTGTGACATTCCAGCTCAGTGTTAAGATGTGTCGTCGTTGACATCAATCTTGCAGGTGAAGAATCTACTGCAGTGCTTGGCGCTTGGGTTAGGGTTAGGGGTTCAGTAAGATTTACAAAAATATGGAGCTACATTTAGAGGTCGCAACTGACCTTGACGTGAGGACGAGGGCCTCCTTGAGCTTCAGCCTTATGGTGCGGCATGACAGACTTTGAAGCTGATGGTGTCGGTTCAGGTAAAGTGCCCAGGGTATACTAAGTGTATAGTGTTCTGCAAGGTGTACAGGAAGTATAGGGATATGGAAAGATTTCGGGTTTGACTCTGATGGGAGGGCAAGTGCGGGATTGAGGTTAAGGGTAACGATGAAGCCCAGGTGAAGACAAAGGTTACGGTGAAAGGGCATGTCCAAGAGTCATGGCTACAGTTAGAATTACTGGTTTGGGCTGTTGTGCAGAAAGGTTAAGTTAATTATTAGGGTTAGGGTCTAGCTCTGATGTGAGTACGAGTGTGAAATTGCGTTTCCATGTTGAAGAGACCCCTGGGAGTCTCTGATACTGACACTATGCGTATAGGTCCAGGCACCAGTTCTAGGGTTAAAATTTTGTGTTTTCTCTAGTATACAGAGACATTCTCATTATGGATAGAGTTAGCTTCTGGGTCTGATGTGACGGGGAGCGCAAGATGGTGGATCAGGTTTATGGTGAGGCATGGTTGACATCAATGATCAAGGTGAAGTGTCAGGACCACGAGACAGGGGTAGGGTTAGGTTCAGGTTTTGGAAAGCTGTTGGGGCAGGGTATTGGAACGTTTAGACTGTAGGTCCTTATCCAAGTTAAGGGCAACTGTCCAATTCAGTCACAGGATTACAGTGATGCAAGGGTGACATCCATGGTGATGGTGGAGGGTCAGGCCACAGGTATTGCTAGGGTAAGATTTAGGTAATTGTTAAAATGTATGCGGTAGGTGGGGTTATGTTTAGATTTAGGACCCTTCTCTGACGAGTGGGCGAAGGCCAGTTTGGACTTCATCACTGAGGTATGGCATCGGTGACATCAATGCTGATGGTGAGCATTCAGGTTAAGGAACCTGGGCTAGTGTTAGGGTTTTCTGTAAGGAAAGGTATATGAAGAAAATATGGTTACAGACGAAATTAGGGTACAATTCTGATGTGAGGGCGAGTGTGAGATCGAGGCAGAGGATTAAGGGAGTCATAGTTGATAGCAACGGTGAAGGTGAGGAATCTGGTTCAAGGGTCAGATCTAGGGTTAGGGTTATATGTTCGATAAGGATTACAGGTGATATAGGGTTGCAGTTAGAATTCGGATCCGCCTCTGATGTGAGGGTGAGTGCAAGAATAAGTTTAAAATTTAAGGTGAAGTGATGGTGTCATCAATGATGATGGTGAAGTGTCAGATCCTGGTACCAGGGATAGGGTTACCATTAGTTGTAAGGTAAGGAGAATACGAAAGATTGAGTGACTGTTAGAGTTCTGAACCGACTCTGAGATGAGTGCAGTGGCCAGAATGAGCTTCAGTATTATGGGGAGGAATGACAGACGTCAATACTGATGGTGGTGGTTCAGAGAAAGGGGCCTGGGATAGGGTTAGGGTTATCTGTAAGAGAAAATCTATACAGAAGAGACGGTTACTGAGAGAATTAGGGTTCTCTTCTCTTGTGATTGAGAGTGTGAGATGCAAGCTCGGTGTTAAGATGTGTCGTAGTTGACATCAATGTTGCAGGTGAAGAATCTAATCCAGGGCTTTGCGCTAGGGTTGGGGTTAGGTGTTCTGTAAGATTTACAGTAATGTGGAGTAACATTTAGATTTCGCATCTGACCCTGACTTGAGGGTGAGGGCCACATTGAGATTCAGGCTTATGGTGCGACACAACAGACATTGAAGCTGTTCGTGTCGGATGAGGTAAAATGCTGAGGGCTAGAGTAAGTTTATTGTGTTCTGTAAGGTGTAGAAGAACGATAGGTTTATTTAAAAATTTCGAATTTGTCGCTGATGGGAGGGCACGATCGGGATTGAAGGTTAGGATTACGATGAAGCGCGGGTGATGCCAATGGTTACGGTGAAGGGGCATGTCCAAGATTCATTTCTAGGGTTTGAATATACAGGTTTGGGCTGTTGTGCAGAAAGGATAAGTTAATTATTAGGGTTAGTGTCTACCTCTGATGTGAGTGCGAGTGTGAAATTGTGTTTCCGTGTTCAGTAGATGCCTGGGTGCCTCTGATGCTGATGCTTTGTGTATAGGCCAAGGCATCAGTTTTAGGGTTAAAATTTGGGTTCCCTCTAGTATACAGAAGCATTCGCATTATGGATTGAGTTAGCTTCTTTGTCTGATGTGACGGGGAGCTGAAGATGGTGGATCAGTTTTATGGTGAGGCATGGTTGACGTCAATGGACAAGGTGAGCTGCCAGAACCATGAGCCAAGGCTAGGGTTACGGTGAGGTTATTGGAAAGCTGCAGGGGTAGGGTATTGGTATGTTTAGACATAAGGTCCTCCTCAAAGTTTAAGGCAACTGTCAAATTCAGTCACACGATAACAGTGAGGCAAGGGTGACATCCATGGTGATGGTGGAGGGTCAGTCCACAGGTATGTGCTAGGGTTAGGGTTAGGTAATGGTTAACGTGTATGCGGAGCATGGAGTTATGTTTACGTATAGGATCCTACTCTGACATTTGGACGAAGGCTAGTTTGGACTTCATCATTAAGGTATAGCATCGGTGACATCAATGCTGATGGTGAGTATTCAGGTGAAGGAACCTGGGCTACGGTTAGGGTTTTCTGTAAGGAAATGCCTATGCAGAAAATATGGTTATGGACAGATTTAGGGGGCATTTCTGATGTGAGGGCGAGTGAGAAATCTAGTCAGAGGATTAAGGGAGTCATAGATGATAGCAACGGTGAAGGTGAAGAATCTGGTTCAAGTGTCAGATCTATGGTTAGAGTTATGTGTTCGATAAGGAGTACAGGTGAGATGAGGTTTCACTAAGAATTCTGATCCGCCTCTGATGTGAGGGTGAGTGCCAGAATAAGTTTAAGTTTTAAGGTGAAGTGAGGGTGACATCTATGATGAAGGTGAAGCATCAGATCCTGGCACCAGGGATAGGGTTAGCATTAGTTATAAGGTAAGGCGTATGCGGAAGGTGTCTGAGAGTTAAAGCTCTGATCCAACTCTGACATGTGGGTAGTGGCCATTACGAGATTCAGATTATGGGGAGGAAAGAGTGATGTCGATGCTGAGGGGACGGTTCAGTGAAAGAGGCCTGGGATTGCTTTAGGCTTATCCTTAAGAGAAAATCTATGTGCAAAAGATGGTTTCAGAGAGAATTAGGGTTCTCTTCTAATGTGAGTGCGAGTGTGAGATTCAAGCTCAGTGTAAAGATGTGTCGTAGTTGACATTAATGTTGCAGGTGAAGAATCTAGTCCAGGGCTTGGCGCTAGGATTATGGTTATTTGTTGAGTAAGATTTGCAAGAATATGGAGTTACATTTAGAGTTCAAATCTGACCGTGACGTGAGGGTGAGGGATACCTTGAGCTTCAGGCTTATAGTGCGGCATAAGAGAAGTTGAAGATGATGATGTAGGTTCTGGAAAAGTGCCCAGTGCTAGAGTAAGTTTATTGTGTTCTGTAAGGTGTGCAGGAAGGATAGGGTTATGGAAAGATTTCGGGTTTGTCTGTGATGGGAGAGCAAGTGCGGGATTGAGGTTAATGATTACGATGAAGCGCGGCTCATGCCAATGGTTACGGTGAAGGGGGAGGTCCAAGAGTCATGGCTAGGGTTAGAAATACTGGTCTGCGCTGTTGTACAGAAAGGTAAGTTAATTATTAGTGTTAGGGTCTAGCTTTGATGTGAGTGTGAGTGTGTAATTGCGTTTCCTGGTTGAGGAGATCCCTGGGTGTCTCTGATGCTGAAGCTTTGCTTATAGGTTCCGGCATCAGTTTAAGGGTTAAAATTTTGTGACCTCTCTGGGATACAGAGACATTCGCAATACAGATAGAGTTAGCTTCTGGGTCTGATGTCACAGGGAGCGCAAGATGGTGGATCATGTTGATGGTGAGGCATGGTTGACGTCAATGGTCAAGAGCCAGGGCTACGGTTAGGGTTTGGTTTTTGGAAATCTGTAGGGGCAGGATATTGGTACGTTTAGACTGAATGTAATTCTCCAGGGTTATGGCAACTGTCCCATTCAGTCGCAGGATTACAGTGAGGCAAGGGTGACATCCATGGTGATGGTGGAGGGTCAGGCCACAGGTATGCGCTAGGGTTAGAGTTATGTCATTGTTAAAGTGTATGCAGTGGATGGGGTTATGTTTAGATTTAGGATCCTACTCTGACGTGTGGGCAAAGGCCAGTTTCGACTTCATCATTAAAGTATGGCATCGGTGACATCAATGCTGAGTGTGAGCATTCAGGTTAAAGAACCTGGGCTAGGGTTAGAATGTTCTGTAAGGAAAGGTCTATGCAGAAAAGATGGTTATGGACAGAATTAGGGTGCAATTCTGATGTGATGTCGAGTGTGAAATCGAGTCAGAGGATTAAGGGAATCCTAGTTGATAGCAACGGTGAAGGTGAAGAATGTGGTTCAAGGGTCAGATCTAGGGTTAAGGTTATGTGTTCGATAAGGAGTATGGGTGAGATAGGGTTGCAGTTAGAATTCGGATCCGCCTCTGAGGTGAGGGTGAGTGCAAGAATAGTTTAAGGTTTAAGGTGAAGTGAGGGTGACATCAATCATGAAGGTGAAGTGTCAGATCCTGGCACAGGGTATAGGGTAAGTATTAGTTGTTAGGTAAGGTGTATGTGGAAGGTTGAGTGACAGTTCGAGTTCTGATCTGAATCTGCCATGAGGGCAGCAGCCAGAACGAGCTTCAGGATTATGGGGTGGAATGACAGACGTCGATGCTGATGGTGGCGGTTCAGTGCAAGGGGCCTGGGATAGGCTTAGGGTTATCTGTAAGAGAAAATCAGTGCGGAAAAGACGGTTTCCGAGAGAATTAGGTTCCCTTCTGATGTGAGTGCGAGTGTGAGATTTAAGATCCGAGTTAAGATGTGTCGTAGTTGACATCATTGTTGCAGGTGAATAATCTACTCCAGGGCTTTGCACTGAGGTTAGGGATAGGTGTTCAGTAAGATTTACAGGAATATGGAGTTACATTTAGAGTTCGCATCCAACCCTGACGTGAGGGCGAGGGCCACCTTGAGCTTCAGGCTTATGGTGCTGCATGACAGACGTTGAAGCTGATGGTGTCATTTCAAGTAATGTTCCAAGGGCGAGGGTAAGTATATTGTGTTCTGCAAGGTGTACAGGAAGGATAGGTTTATGGAAAGATTTCGGGTTTGTATCTGATGGGAGGGCAAGTGCGGCATTTAGGTAAAGGATTATGATAAACCGCGGTTGATGCCAATGGTTACGATGAAGGGGCAGGTCCAAGAGTCATGGCAAGGGTTATAATTACTGATTTGAGATGTTGTACCAAAAGGATAAGTTAATTATTAGGGTTAGCGTCTAGCTGTGATGTGAGTGTGATTGTGAAATTGTGTTTCCATGTTGAGGAGATCCCTGGGTGTCTCTGATGATGACACTCTGCGTATAGGTCCAGGCGTCAGCCTTAGGGATAAAATTTTGTGTTCTCTGTGCTATACAGAGACATTCGCATTATGGATAGTGTTAACTTCTGGGTCTGATGTGAGGGGGAGCACAAGGTGGTGGATCGGGTTTATGGTGAGGCATGGTTGACGTAAATGTTCAAGGTGAGTTGTCAGGACCACGAGCCAGGGCTAGGGTTAGGGTTAGGTTTATGGAAACCTTGAGGGGCAGGATATTGTTATATTTAGACTGAGGGTCCTTCTCCAAATTTAGGGTAACTGTCCAATTCAGTCGCAGGATTACAGTGAGGCAAGGGTGTCATCCATGGTGATTGTGGAGGGTCAGGCAAGAGGTATGTGCTAGGGTTAGGATTATGTAATTGTCAAAGTGTATGCGGTGGACGGGGTTATGTTTAGATTTAGGATCTTACTCTAATGTGTGGGAGAAGGCCAGTTTGGACTTCATCATTAAGGTATGACATCGGTGACATCAATGCTGACTGTGAGCATTCAGGTTAAAGAACCTGGGCTCGGGTTAGAGTTTTCTGTAAGGAAAGGTCTATGCCGAAAATATTGTTATGTACGGAATTAGGGTGCAATTCTAATGTGATGTTGAGTGTGAAATCGAGTCAGAGGATTAAGGGAATCCTAGTTGATAGCAATGGTAAAGGTGAAGAATCTGGTTCAAGGGTAAGATTTACGGTTAGGTTTATGGGTTCGAAAAGGAGTACGGGTGAGATCAAGTTGCAGTTAGAATTCGGATCCGCATCTAATGTGATGGTGAGTGCAGGAATAAGTTTAAGGTTTAAGGTGAAGTGAAGGTGACATCATCAATGATGGTGAAGTGTCAGATCCTGTCACCAGGGATAGGGTTAGCATTAGTTGTAATGTAAGGAGTTTGCGGAAGTTTGAGTTACAGTAAGAGTTCTGATCCGACTCTGATACGAGCGCATTGGCCAGAACGAGCTTCAGGGTTATGAGGAGGAATGACAGACATCGATGCTGATGGTCTCGGTTCTGTGAAATGGGCCTGGGTATGGTTAGGGTTATCTGTGAGAGAAAATCCATGCTGAAGAAATGGTTACCTTCAGAATAAGGGTTCTCTTCTGATGTGAGTGCGAGTGTGAGATTCAAGCTCAGTGTTAAGTTGTGTCGTAGTTGGCATCAATGTTGCAAGTGAAGATTCTAGTCCAGGTCTTGTCGCAAGGTTTAGGGTTAGGTGTTCAGTAAGTGTTTGAGGAATATGGAGTTACATTTAGGGTTTGCATCTGACCCTGAAGTGACGGCGTAGGCCACCTTGAGCTTCAGGCTTATGATGCTGCATGACTGAAGGTGAAGCTGATGGTGTCGGTTCAGGTAAACTGCCCAGAGGTAGAGGAAGTGGATTGTGTACTGTAAGGTGTACAGGAAAGATCGGGTAATGGAAAGATTTCGGGTTTGTCTCTGATGGGAGGGCAAATGCGGGATTGAGATTCAGGATTACAATGAAGCCCGGGTGATGCCAATGCTTACGGTGAAGTGGCAGGTCCAAGAGTCATGGTTAGGGTTAGAATTACTGGTTTGGGCTGTTGTACAGAAACAATAAGTTAATTATTATAGTTCGGGTCTAGCTCTGATGTGAGTGCAAGTGTGAAATTGTGTTTCCGTGTTGAGGAGATCCCTGGGTGTCTCTGATGCTGATGCTTTGCGTATAGGTCCAGGCATCCGATTTAGGGTTAAATTTTTGTGTTCTCTCTGGCATACAGAGACATTACTATAATGTATAGAGTTTGCTTCTGGGTCTGATGTGATGGGGAGCGCAAGATGGTGGATCAGGTTTATGGTGAGGCATGGTTGTCGTCAATGGTCAAGGTGAGGTGTCAGGTCCATGAGCCAGGGCTAGGGTTAGGTTTAGGTTTTTGGAAAGCTGTTGGGGCAGGGCATTGGTACGTTTAGACTGACGGTACTTCTCCATGGTTAGGGCAACTGTCCAATTCAGTCGAAGGATTACAGTGAGGCAAGGGTGACATACATGGTGATGGTGGAGGGTCAGGCCACAGGTATTACTAATGCAAGGTTTAGGTAATTGTTAAAATCTATGCGTAGGTGGGGTTATGTTCAGATTTACGATCCTTCTCTGACGAGTGGGCAAAGGCCAGTTTGGACTTCATCACTAAGTTATGTCATCAGTGACATCAATGCTGATGGTGAGCATTCAGGGTAAGGAATCTGGACTACAGTTAAGCTTTTCTGTAAGCTAAGGTCTATGCAGATAATATGGTTATGGACAGAATTAGGGTGCAATTCTGATGTGAGGGCGAGTGTGATATCGAGTCAGAGGATTAAGGGAGTCACAGTTGATAGCAACGGTGAATGTGAAGAAACTGGTTCAAGCGTCAGATCTAGGATTAGGGTAATGTGTTCGATAAGGGTTTCGGGTGAGTTAGGATTGCAGTTAGAATTCGCTTCCGCCTCTGATGTGAGGGTGCATGCAAGAATAAGTTTAAGGTTTAACGTGAAGTGAATGTGAGATCAATGATGAAGGTGAAGTGTCAGATCCTGGCACGAGGGATAGGTTTACCACTAGCTGTAAGTTATGGAATATGCAGAAGATTGAGTGACAATTAGAGTTTTGATCTGACTCTGACATAAGGGCAGTGGCCAGAACGAGCTTCAGGATTATGGGGAGGAATGATAGACGTCGATGCTGATGGTGGCAGTTCAGTGAAAGGGGCATTGGATTGGATTAGGGTTATCTGTAAGTGAAAATCTATGCGAAAGATACATTTACCAAGAGAATTACTGTTCTCTTCTAATGTGAGTGCGACTGTGAGTTTCAAGCTCCGATTTAAGATGTGTCGTAGCAGACATCAATGTTGCAGGTGATGAATCTAGTCCAGGACTTGGCGCTTGGGTTATGCTTAAGTGTTCAGTAAGATTTACAGGAATATTGAGTTACATTTAGAGTTCACATCTGACCCTGACCTGAGGTCGAGTGGCATCTTGAGCTTCAGGATTATGGTGCGGCATGACAGACGATGAAGCTGATGGTGTCGGTTCAGGTAAAGGACCCAGGGCTAGAGTAAGTTTATTGTGTTTTGTAAGGTGTCCAAGAAGGATAGGGTTATGGAAAAATTTCAGGTTTGTCACTAATGGGAGCGTAAGTGCGGGATTGAGGTTAAGGATTACGATGAAGCGTGGGTGTTGCTAATGGTTACGGTGAAGGTACAGGACCAAAAGTCATGGTTAGGGTTAGAATTAATGGCTTGGGCAGTTGTACAGAAAGTATGATTTAATTAATAGGTTTAGGGTCTAGCTCTGATGTGAGTGCAACTGTTCAATTGCATTTCAGTGTTGAGGAGATCCCTGGGTGTCTCTGATGCTGACGCTTTACGTTTCCGTCCAGGCATCAGTTTTAGCGTTAAAATTTTGTGTTCTCTCTGGTATACAGAGACATTCGCATTATGGATTGAGTTAGATTCTGTGCCTATGTGACGGGGAGCGCAAGATGGTTGCTCAGGTTTACGGTGAGGCATCGTTTACGTCACTGGTCAAAGTGAGGGGTCAGGACCACGAGCCAGGCCTAGGTTTAGGGTTAGGCTTTTGGAAAGTTGTAGGGGCAGGGTATTGGTACGTTTAGACTGATCGTCCTTCTTCAATATTAGAGCAACGGTCCAATTCAGTCACAGGATTACAGTGAGGCAAGTGTGACATCCATGGTTATGGTGCAGGGTATGGCCACAGGTATGTGCTAGTGTTAGGGTTAGGTAATTGTTAAAGTGTATGTGGTGAATGGCGTTATGTTTAGATTTAGGATCCAACTCTGACGTGTAGGTGACGGCCAGTTTGGACTTCATCATTAAGGCATGGCATCGTTGATATCATTGCTGACGGAGAGCATTTAGGTTATGTAATCTGGGCCAGGGTTAGAGTTTTTGTAAGGAAAGGTCTATTCAGAAAATGTTTATGGATAGAATTAGGGTGCAATTCTGATTTGAGGGCGAGTGTGAGATCGAATCAGAGTATTATTGGAGTCATTGATAGCAAATGTGAAGGTGAAGCATCTGGTTCAAGGGTCAGATCTAGGGTTAGGGTTATGTGTTTGATAAGGTGTTCGGTTGAGAGAGGGTTGCAGTTAGAATTTGGATCAGCCTCTGATGTGAGGGTGAGTGCAAGAAAAAGTTTAAGGTGTAAGGTGAAGTGAAGGTGACATCAATAATGAAGGTGAAGTGTCAGATCTTGGCACGAGGGTTAGGTTTACCATTAGCTGTAAGGTAAGGAGTATGCGGAAGAGTGAGTGACAGTTAGAGTTGTGATTCAACTCTGACGTGAGAGTAGTGGAAAGAAGGAGCTTCAGGAATATTGGGAGGAATGAGAGACGTCAATGCTGATGGTGGTGGTTCAGTGAACGGGGTCTGGGATAGGGTTAGGGTTATCTGTATGGTTAAATCTATGTGGAAGAGATGGTTACTGAGAGAATTACGTTTCTAAATGATGTGAGTGCGAGTGTGAGATTCAAGCTCCAAGTTAAGGTGTGTCGTAGTTGTCATCAATGTTGCAGGTGAAGAATCTAGTCCAGGGCTTGGCGCTAGGGTTAGGGTTAGTTGTTCAGTAAGATTTACAGGAATATGGAGTAATATTTAGAGTTCGCATCTGACACTGACGTTAGGGCTATGGTCACCTTGAGCTTCAGGCTTATGGTGCGGCATGAGAGACGTTGAAGCTGATGGTGTCGGTTAAGGTAAATTGCCCAGGGCTACAGTAAATTCATTGTGTTCTGTAAGGTGAACTGGTAGTATAGTGTCATGGAAAGATTTCGGGATTCTTTCTGATGGTAGGGCAATTGCGGGATTGAGGTTAAGGATTACTATGAAGCGTGGGTAATGCCAATGTTTACGGTGAAGGGGCATTTCCAACAGTCATGGCCAGGGATAGAATTACTGGTTTGTGCTGTTGTACAGAAAGGATGAGTTAATTATTAGGGTTACGGTCTCACTCTGATGTGAATGTGAGTGTGAAATTGCGTTTCCGTGTTGAGGAGATCCCTGGGTGTCCCTGCTGCTGAAGCTTTGCGTATAGGCCCAGGCATCAGTTTTAGGGTGAAAATTTTCTGTTCTCTCTGTTATACAGAGACATTCGCATTATGGATAGACTTAGCTTCTGGGTCTGATGGGACAGGGCTGTAAGATGGTGGATCAGGATTATGGTGAGTCATGGTTGACGTCAATGTAGAAGGTGAGGTGTCAGGACAACGAGCCAAGGCTAGGGTTAGGGTTAGAATTTTGGAAAGCTGTACGGGCAGTGTATTGGTTGGTTTAGACTGAGTGTCCTTCACCAAGGTTAGGGCAACAGTCCAATTCAGTCGAGGATTACAGTGAGGCAAGGGTGACATCCATGGTGATGGTGGAGGGTCAGGCCACAGTTATGTGATTGGGTTAGGGTTAGGTAATTGTTAATGTGTATGCGGTGGATGGGGTTATGTTTAGATTAGGGATCCTACTCTGATGTGTGGGCGAACGTCAGTTCGACTTCATCATTAAAGTATGGCTTTGGTGACATCAATGCTAACGGTGAGCATTCAGATTAAGGAAGATGCGATAGGGTTAGGGTTTTCTGTAAGGGAATGTCTATGCAGAAAATATTGTTATGGACAGGATTAGGGTGCCATTCTGATATGACGGTGATTGTGAGATCGAGTCAGAGGATTAAGGGAGTCATAGTTGATAGCAATGGTGAAGATGAAGAATCTGGTTCAGGAGTCTGATGTAGGGTTAAGGTTATGTGTGCGATAAGGAGCACGGGTGAGATAGAGTTGCAGTTAGAATTCGGATCCGCCTCTGATGTGAGGGTGAGTTCAAGAATAAGTTTAAGGTTTAAGGTGAAGTGAGGGTGACATCAATGATGAAGGTGAAGTGTCAGACCCTGGCACCAGGTATAGTGTTAGCGTTAGTTGTAAGGTAAGGAGTATGCGGAAGATTGAGTGAGAGTTAGTGTTCTGATCCGACTCTGACATGAGGGCAGTGTCCAGAACGAGCTTCAGGATTGTGGGGAGGAATGACTGAAGTTGATTCTGATGGTGGCGGTTCAGTGAATGGGGCCTGGGATAGGGTTAGGGTTATCTATATGAGAAAATCTACGTGGAAGAGACAGTTACAGAGAGAATTATGGTTCTCTTCTCATGTGAGTGCGAGTGTGAGATTCAAGCTCTGAGTTAAGATGTGTCATAGTTGACATCAATGTTACAGGTGAAGAAACTAGTCCAGTGCTTGGTGCTGGGGTTAGGGTTAAGTGTTCAGTAAGATTTACAGGTATATGGAGTTACATTTAGAGTTCTGATCTGACCCTGATATGAGGGCCATGGCCACCTTTAGCTTCAGGCTTATTGTGGGGCATGACAAACTTTGAAGCTGATGGTGTCTGTTCAGGTAAAGTGCCCAGGGCTAGAGTAAGTGTACTGTGTTCTGTAAGGTGTACAGGAAGGATAAGCTTATGGAAAGATTTCGGGTTTGTCTCTGACGGGAGGGCAATTGCGGGATTTTGATTAAGGATTACGATGAAGCGCTTGTGAAGCCAATGGTTATGGTGAAGGGGCAATTCCACGAGTCATGGCTAGGGTTACAATTACTAGTTTCGGCTGTTGTACGGAAAGGATAAGTTAATTATTAGGGTTAGGGTCTAGCACTGATGTGAGTGCGTGTGTGAAATTGGGTTTCCATGTTGAGGACATCCCTGGGTGTCTCTGATGTGGACACTTTGCGTATAGGTCCAGGCATCAGTTTTAGGTTTAAAATTTTGTCTTCTCCCCGGTATACAGATACATTCGCATTATGGATAGAGTTAGCTTCTGGGTCTGATGTGACGGGGAGCACAAGTTTTGGATCAGAATTATGGTGAGGCATGGTCGACATCAATAGTCAAGGTGAGGTGTCAGGACCACGAGCCAGGGCTAGGGTTTGGGTTAGGATTTTGGAAAGCTATAGAGGCAGGGTATTGGTATGTTTAGAATGATGTTCCTTCTCCAAAGTTAGGGGAATTGTCCAATTCAGTCGCAGGATTACAGTGAGGCAAGGCTGACATCCATGGTGATTTTGGAGGGTTAGGCCACAGGGATATGCCAGGGTTAGGGTTAGGTAATTGTTAAAGTGTATGCGGGGGATGGGGTTCTGTTTATATTTAGGATCCTACTCTGACGTGTGGGTGAAGGCCAGTTTGGAATTCATCATTAAGTTATGCCTTTGGTGACATCAAACCTGACAGTGATCATTCAGGTTAAGGAACCTTGGCTAAGGTCAGGGTTTTCTGTAAGGAAAGGTCTATGCAGAAAATTTGATTAAGGACAGCATTAGGGTGCAATTCTGATGTGAGGTCGAGTGTGACTTCGAGTCAGAGGATTAAGGGAGGCTTAGTTGAGAGCAACAGTGAAGGTGAAGAATCTGGTTCAAGGGTTAGATCTAGGGTTAGGGTTATGTGTTTAATAAGTAGTAAGCGTGAGATAGGGTTACCGTTACAATTCGTATCCGCCTCTGATGTGAGGGTGAGTGCAAGAATAAGTTTAAGTTTTAAGGTGAAGTGAGGGTGATATCAATGATGAAGGTGAAGTGTCAGATCCTGGCACCAGGGATAGGGTTAGCATTAGTTGTCAGGTACAGAGTATGCGGAAGATTGAGTGACAGTTAGAGTTCTGATCCGACTCAGAGATGAGGGTAGTGGCCAGAAAGAGCTTCAGGATTATGGGGAGGAATGACATACATCGATGCTGATGGTGGCGGTTCAGAGAAAGGGCCTGGGATAGGGTTAGGGTAATCTGTAAGAGAAAATGTATACAGAAGAGACGGTTACCGAAAGAATTAGTGTTCTCTTCAGATGTGAGTGCCAGTGTAAGATTCAAGGTCCGAATTAAGATGTGTCGTAGTTGACATCATTGTTGCAGATGAAGAATCTACTCCAGGGCTTGACGCAAGGGTGAGGGTTAGGTGTTCAGTAAGATTTACAGGAATATGGAGTTACATTTAGAGTTCGCATCTGACCCTGTCATGAGGTCGAGGGCCACATCGAGCTTCTGGCTTATGGTGTTGCATGACAGACGTTGAAGCTGATTGTGTCGGTTCAGGTAAAGTTCCAAGGGCTAGAGTAAGTTTATTCTGTTCGGTCAGGTGTACAGGAAAAATAGCGTTATGGAAAGATTTCGGGTTTTTTTCTGATGGGAAGGCAAGTGCGGAATTGAGGTTAAGGATTACGATGAAGCGTGGGTGATGCCAATGGTTACAGTGAAGGGGCAGGTCCAAGAGTCATGGCTAGGGTTAGAATTACTCGTTTGGGCTGTTATACAGAAAATATAAATTAATTATTAGGGTTAGCGTCTAGCTCTGATGTGAGTGTGAGTGTGAAATTGCGTTTCCGTGTTGAGGAGATCCCTGGGTGTCTCTGAATCTGACACTCTGGATATAGGTCCAGGCATCAGTTTCAGGGTTAAAATTTTGTGTTCTCTCTGTATACATAAACATTCACTTAACGGATAGAGTTAGCTTTTGGGTCTATTGTTACAGGGAGCGCAAGATGGTGGATCACATTTATAGTAAGGCATGGTTGACGTCAATGGTCAAGGTGTCGTGTCAAGGCCATGAGCCACTGCTAGGTTTAGGGTTATGATTTTGGAAAGCTGTATGGGCAGGGTATTGGTACGTTTAGACTAAGGGTCCTTCTCCAAGTTTAGGGCAACTGTCCACTTCAATCGCAGGATATCAGTGAGGCAAGGGTGACATCCATGGTGATGATGGATGGTCAGGCCACAGGTATGTGCTAGGGATAGGGTTAGGTAAATGTTAAAGTGTATGTGGTGGATGGGGTTATGTTTAGATATAGGAACCTACTCCAACGTGTCGGTGAAGGCCAGATTGGACTTCATCATTTAGGTATGGCATCGGTGACATCAATGCTGATGGTGAGCATTCGGTTTAAGGAGCCTGGGCTAGGGTTAGAGTTTTCTGTAAGGAAAGGTCTATGCAGATCTATGCAGATAATATGGTTATGGACAGAGTTAGGGTGGAATTCTGAATTGAGGGCTAGTGTGAGATCGTGTCAGACCATTAAGGGAGTCATAGTGATTAGCAACGGTGAGGTGAATAATCTGATTCAAGGGTCAGATATAGGGTTAGCGTTATGTGTTCGATAAGGAATACGGGAGAGATAGGGTTGCAGTTAGAATTCGGATCCGCCTCCAATGTTAGACTCAGTGCACGAATAATTTAAAGGGTTAAGTTCCAGTGAGGGTGACATCAAAGACGAAGGTGAATTGTCAGATCCTGGCACCAGGGATAGCGTTGAAATTAGTTGTAAGGTAAGGAGTATGCGGAAGTTTCAGTGACAGAGTTCGGAACTGACTCTGACATGAGTGTAGTTGCCTGAATGAGGTTCAGGATTATGGGGAGGAATGACAGACGTCGATGCTGATGGTGGCAGTTCAGTGAACGGGCCTGTGATAGGGTTAGGGTTATCTGTAAGAGAAAATCTATGCGGAACAGATGGTTACCGAGAGAATTATGGTTCTCCTCTGATGTGAGTGAGAGTGCGAGACTCAAGCTCAGTGTTATGATGTGTCATAGTTGACATCAATGTTGCAGGTGAAGAATCTAGTGTAGGGCTTGGGGATAGGGTTAGGGTTCGTTGTTCAGTAAATTTACAGGAATATGGAGTTACATTTAGAGTTCGCATCTGACCCTGACGTGAGTGCGAGGGCAACCATGAGCTTCATGCTTATGGTGCGGTATGACGGATGTTGAAGATGATGGTGTCTGTTCAGGTAAAGTGCCCAGGGCCAGAGAAAGTGTATTGTGTTCTGTAAGGTGTACAGGAAGGATAAGGTTATGGAAATATTTTATGTTTGTGTCTAATGGGAGGGCAAGTGTGGAATTGAGTTTATGGATTACGATGAAGCGCAGGTGATGCCAATGGTTACGGTGAAGGGGCAGGCCCAAGAGTCATGGCTAGGGTTAGAGTTTCTGGTTTGGGCTGTTGTACAGGAAGGATGAGTTAATTATTTGGGTTAGGGTCTAGCTCTGATGTGAGTGCGAGTGTGAAATTGCATTTCCATGTTGAGGAGATCCCTGGGTGCCTCTGAAGTAGATGCTCTGCATATATGTTCAAGCATCAGTTTTAGTGTTAAAATTTTGTGTTCTCTTGGTATACAGAGACATTCGCATGATGGATGGAGTTAGGTTCTGGGTCTGATGTGACGGGGAGCACAACATGGTGGATCAGATTTATGGTGAGGCATGGTTGATGTCAATGGTCAAGGTGAGTGTCAGGACCACGAGCCAGGGGTAGGATTAGGGTGAGGTATTTGGAAAGCTGTCGGGGCAGGGTATTAGTACATTTTGACTGAGAGTCCTTCTCGAAGGTTAGGACAACTGACCAATTACGTCGCAGGATAACAGTGAGGCCAGGGTGACATCCATGGTGATGGTGGAGGGTCAGGCCACAGGTATGTTCCAGGGTTAGGGTTAGGTAATTGTTGAAGTGTATGTGGGAGATTGGGTTATGTTTAGATTTAGGATCCTACTCTGACGTGTGGGTGAAGGCCAGTTTGGACTTCATAATTAAGGTATGGCATCGGTGACATCAATGCTGACGGTGAGCATTCAGGTTAAGGAACCTGGGCTAGGGCTGGAGTTTTCTGAGAGGAAAGGTCTATGCAGGTCTATGCAGAATATATGGTTATGGACAGAATTATGGTGCAATTCTGATGTGAGGGTGTGTGTGATATCGAGCCAGAGGATTAAGGGAGTCATAGTTGAAAGCAATGGTGAAGGTGAATAATCTGGTTCAAGGGTCAGATCTAGAGTTAGCATTATTTGTTCAATAAGGAGTATGGGTGAGATAGGGTTGCAGTTAGAATTCAGGTCCTCCTCTGATGTGAGGGTGAGTGCAAGAATAAGTTTAACATTTAAAGTGAAGTGAGGGTGACTTCAATGATGAAGGTGAGGTGTCTGATCCTGACACCGGGATAGGGTTAGCATTAGTTGTAAGTTAAGGAGTGTGCAGAAGATTGAGTGACAGTTAGAGTTCTAATCCGACTCTGACATGAGAGCAGTGGCCAGAACGAGCTTAAAGATTATGGGGAGGAATGACAGACATCGATAATGATGGTGGCGGTTCAGTGAATGGGGCCTGGGATAGGGTAAGGGTTCTCTGTAATAGATAATCTATGCGGAAGACACAGTTACCGAGATAATTAGGGTTCTCTTCTGATGTGAGTGCGAGTGTGAGATTCAAGCTCAGTGTTAAGATGTGTCATAGTTGACATCAATGTTGCAGGTGAAGAATCTAGTCCAGGACTTGGCGCTAGGGTTAGGGTAATGTGTTCAGTAAGATATACATGAATATGGAGTTACATTTAGAGTTTGCATCTGATCCTGATGTGAGGGCGAGGGCCACCTTTAGCTTCAGGCTTATGGTGGAGCATGACAGACGTTGAAGCTGATGGTATCGGTTCAGGTAGAGTGCCCAGGGGTAGAGTAAGTGTATGGTGTTCTGTAAAGTGTACAGGAAGGATAGGGTTAAGGAAAGATTTCGGGTTTGTCTCTGATGGGAGGGCAAGTGCAGGATTGAGGTTAAGGATTACGGTGAAGCGCGGGTGATGCCAATGGTTACCGTGAGGGGGCAAGTCCACGACTCAAGGCTAGGGTTAGAATTACTGGTTTGGGCTGCTTGTACAGAAAGGATTAGTAAATTATTAGGGTTAGGATCTAGCTCTGATGTGAGTGCGAGTGTGAAATTGCGTTTCCATGTTGAGGAGATCCCTGGGTGTCTGTCATGGTGACCCCTTGCGTACAGGTCCAGGCATCAGCTTTAGGGTTAAAATTTTGTGTTCTCTGTGGTATACAGAGACATTCGCATTATGGATAGATTTATTTTCTGGGTCTGATGTGATGGGGAGCGCAAGATGGTGGATCAGGTTTATGGTGAGGCATGGTTGAAGTCAATGATCAAGGTGAGGTGACAGGACCATGAGCCAGGGTAGCGCTAGGGTTAGGAATTTGGTAAGATCTTGGGGCAGGATATTGATACGTTTAGACTGAGTGTCCTTTTCCAACCTTAGGGCAACTGTCCAATTCATTTGCAGGGTTACAGTGAGGCAAGGGTGAGATTCATGGTGATGGTAGAGAGTTAGGTCACAGGTATGTGCTAGAGTTAGGGTTAGGTAATTGTAAAGTGTATGCGGTGGATGGAGTTATGTTTAGATTTAGGATCCTACTCTGAAGTGTGGGCGAACGCCTGTATGGACTACTTCATTAAGGTATGGCATCAGTGACATCAATGCTGGCAGTGAGCATTCAGGTTAAGGAAACTGGGCTACTGTTAGGGTTTTCTGTAAGGAAATGTCTATGCAGAAAATATGGTTATGGACAGTATTAGGGTTCAATTATGATGTGAGGGCGAGTGTGGGATCGAGTCAGAGGATTAAGGTAGTCATAGTTGATAGCTACCATGTAGATGAAAAGTCTGGTTCAAGGGTCAGATCTAGGGGTAGGGTTATTTGTTCGATAAGGAGTATGGGTTAGATAGGGTTGCCGTTAGATTCGGATACGCCTCTGATGTGAGGGTGAGTGCCAGAATAACTTTAAGATTTAAGGTGAAGTGAGGGTGACATCAATGATGACGGTGAAGTGTCAGATCCTGGCACCAGGGATAGGGTTAGCATTACGTGTAAGTTAAGGAGTATGGGGAAGATTGTGTGACAGTTAGACTTCTGATCCATCTCTGACATGAGGGCAGTGGCCAGAACTAGCTACAGGATAATGGGGAGGAATGACAGACGTCAATACTGAGGGGGGTGGTTCAGTGAAATGCGCCTGGGATAGGGTTTGGGTTATCTGTAAGAGAATATCTACGCAGCAGAGACGGCTACCGAGAGAATTAGGGTTCTCTTCTGATGTAAGTGCGAGTGTGAGATTCAAGCTCAGTGTTAAGATGTGTTGTAGTTGACATCAACGTTGCAGGTGAAGATTCTAGACCAGGGTTTGCGCTAGCGTTAGGGTTAGGGGTTCAGTAAGATTTACAGGAATATGGAATTACATTTAGAATTCGCATGTCCCTCTGACGTGAGGGTGAGGGCCACCTTGAGCTTAAGGCTTATGGTGCGGCATGACAGACGTTGAAGCTGATGGTGACTGTTCAGGTATAGTGCCCATGGCTAGAGTAAGTTTATTGTGTTCTGTAAGGTTAACAGGAAGGATAGGTTTATCGAAAAATTTCGGGTTTGTCTCTGATGGGAGGGCACGCCTGGGATTGAGGTTAATGATTACGATGTATTGCGGGTGATGCTAAAGGTGGCAGTGAAGGGGCATGTCGAAGAGTCATGTCTAGGGTTAGAATAACTGGTTTGGGCTGTTGAACAGGAAGGATGAGTTAATTATTTGGGTTAGGGTCCAGCTCTGATGTGAGTGCGAGTGTGAAATTACGTTTCCGTGTTGAGGAGATCCCTGGGTGTCTTTGATGCTAACGCTTTGCGTATAGGTCCAGGCATCAGTTTTAAGGTTACAATTTTGTGTTCTCTTTGGTATACAGAGAAATTCACATTATGGATGGATTTATGTTCTGATTCTCATGTGACGGGGAGCGCAACATGGTGGATCAGGTTTATGGTGAGGCATGGTTGATGTCAATGGTCAAAGTTAGGTTTCAGGACCACGAGCCAGGTCTAGGGTAAGGGTGAGGTTTTTGGAAACCTGTAGTGGCAGGGTATTAGTACGTGTACACTGAGAGTCCTTCTCCATGGAGAGGGCAACTGTCCAATTAATTCACAAGATTACCGTGAGGAAAGGGTGACATCCATGGTGAGGATGGAGGGTCAGGCCAAAGGTATGTTCTAGGGTTAGGGTTAGGTAATTGTTAAAGTGTATGCAGTGGATGGTGTTATGTTTAGATTTAGGATCCTACTCTGACGTGTGGACGAAGGCCAGTTTGGACTCTATTTTTAAGGTATGGCATCGGTTACATCAATGCTGATGGTGAGCATTCAGGTTAAGGAACCTGGGCTAGGATTACAGTTTTCTGTATGGAAAGGTCTATGAAGAAATTATGTTTTTGGACAGAATTAGGGTGCAGTTCTGATGTGCAGGCGAGTTTGAGATCGAGCCAGAGGATTAAGAGAGTCATAGTTGATAGCAACGGTGAAGGTGAAGAATCTGGTTCAAGGGTCAGATCTAGGGTTAGGGTTAGGTGTTCAATAAGGAGTATGGGTGAGATGTAGTTGCAGTTAGAATTCGGATCCACCTCTGATGTGAGGGTGAGTGCAAGAATAAGTTTAAGGTTTAAGGTGAAGTTTCGGTGACATCAATGATGAAGATGAAGTGTCAGACGCTGGAACCAGGGATAGGTTTAGCATTAGTTGTAAGGTAAGGAGTATGTGGAAGAATGAGTGACAGTTAGAGTGCTGATCCAACTCTGATATGAGGGCAGTGACCAGAACGAGCTTCAGAATTATTGGAAGGAATGACAGACGTCAATGCTGATGGTGGCAGTTGAGAGAACGGGCCCTGTGATAGAGTGAGGGTTATCTGTAAGAGAAAATCTATGCGGCAGAGACGGTTACCAAGAGAATTAAGCCTCTCTTCTGATGTTAGTGCAAGTGTGAGATTGAAGCTCCGAGTTAAGATGTGTCGTAGATGACATCAATGGTGCAGGTGAAGAATCTAGTCCAGGGCTTGGCGCTAGGGTTAGGGTTATTTGTTGAGTGAGATTTACAGGAATATGCAGTTACATTTAGAGTTCGCATTTGACTCTGACGTGTGGGCGAGGGACACATTGAGCTTCAGGGTTGTGGTGCGGCATGACAGACATTGAAACTGATGGTGTCGGATCAGGTAAAGTTCCCAGGGTTAGAGTAAGTGTGTTGTGTTCTGTAATGTGTACAGGATGGATAGGGTTATGGAAAGATTTCGTGTTTGTCTCTGATGGGAGTGCAAGTGCGGGATTGAGGTTCAGGATTACGGTGAAGTGCGGTTGATGTCAATGGTTACGGTGAAGGGGCAGGTCTAATAGTCATGGCTGGGTTAGAATAACTAGTTTGGGCTGTTCTACAGGAAGGATGAGTTAATTATTTGGGTTAGGGTCTAGCTCTGATGTGAGTGCAAGGATTATATTGCATTTCCGTGTGAGGAGATCCCGGGGGTGTCTTTGATGCTGACACTTTGCGTATAGCTCCAGGCATCTATTTTAGGGTTAAAATTTTGTAGGCTCTCTGCTACACAGAGACATTGGCATTATGGATAGAGTTAGCTTCTTTATCTAATGTGACGGGGAGCACCAGATGGTGGATCAGGTTTATGGTGAGGCATGGTTGACGTCAATGCTCAAGGTGAGGTGTCAGGACCACGAGCCAGGGCTAGGGTTAGGGTTAGGTTTTTGGAAATCTGTTAGGGTAGGGTATTGTACGTTTAGACTGAGGGTCCTTCTCCAAGATTAGGGCAACTGTCTAATTCAGTCACAGGATTACATTGAGGCAAGGGTGACATCCATGGTGATGGTGGGGGGTCAGGCCAAAGGTATGTGCTAGTATTAGGGTTAGGTAATTGTTAAAATGTATGCCGTGGATGGGGTTATGTTTAAATTTAGGATCCTACTCTGACGTGTGGGTGAAGGCCAGTTTGGACTTCATCATTAAGGTATGGCATCGGTGATATCAAAGCTGACGGTGAGCATTAGGTTAAGGAACCTGGGCTACGGTTAGGCTTTTCTGTAAGGAAAAGTCTATTTAGAAAATATGGTTATGGACAGAATTAGGGTGCAATTCTGATGTGAGGGCGTGTGTGAGATCGAGTCAGAGAATTAAGGGAGTCATAGTTGATAGCAACGGTGAAGGTGAAGAATCTGGTTCAAGGGTCAGATCTAGGGTTAGGGTTATGTGTTCAATAAGGCGTAAGGGTGAGATAGGGTTACCGTTGCAATTCGTATCCGCCTCTGATATGAGGGTGAGTGTAAGAATAACTTTAAGGTTTAAGGTGAAGTGAGGGTAACATCAATGATGAAGATGAAGTTTCAGATCCTGGCACTAGGGATAGGCTTAGTATTAGTTGTAAGGTAAGGAGTATGCGGAAGATTGAGTGACAGCAGGGTTCTCATCCGCCTCTGAAATGAGAGCAGTTTCCAGAACGAGCTTCAGGATTATGGGGAGGAATGACAGACGTCAATGCAGATGGTGGTGGTTCAGTGAAAGGGGCCTGGAATAGGGTAAGGGTTCTCTATAAGAGAAAATCTATGCAGAAGAGACGGTTACCGAGAGAATTTTTGTTCTCTTCTGATGTGAGTGCGAGTGTGAGATTCAAGCTCCCAGTTAAGATGTGTCGTGGTTAATATGAATGTTGCAGGTGTAGAATCTAGTCCGTGGATTTCCGCTAGGTTTAGGGTTAGGTGTTCAGGAAGATTTACAGGAATATGGATTTACATTTAGTGTTCACATCTGACCCTGACGTGAGGTGAGTGCCACCTTGAGCTTCAGGCTTTTGGTGCAGCATGACAGATGTTAATGCTGATGTTGTCAGTTCAGGTAAAGTGCACAGGTGTAGAGTAAGTTCATTGTGTACAGTAAGGTCTAAAGGACGGATAGGCTTATGGAAAGTTTACGGGTTTGTCTCTGATGGGAGTGGAAGTGCAGGATTGAGGTTAAGTATTACGATTAAGCACAGGTGATGTCAATGGTAACGCTGAAGGGGCAGGTCCAAGAGTCATGGCTAGGGTTAGAATTACAGGTTTGGCCTGTTGTACAGAAAGGATGAGTTAATTATTAGGGTTAGGGTCTAACTCTGATGTGAGAGTGAGTGTGAAATTGCGTTTCCATGTTGAGGAGATCCCTGGGTGTTTCTGGTGCTGACGCTTTGCATATAGGTACAGGCATCAGTTTTAGGATTAAAATTTTGTATTCTCTCTGGTATACAGAGCATTCGCATTATGGATACAGTTAGCTTCTGGGTCTGATGTGATGGGGAGCGCAAGATGGTGGTACAGATTTCTGGTGAGGTATGATTGACGTCAATGATCAAAGTGAGGATTCAGGACCACGAGCAAGGACAAGGGTTAGGGTTAGGTTTTTGGGTAGCTGTAGGGGCAGGGTATTGGTAAGTTTAGACTGAGGGTGTATACCAAAGTTAGGGCAACTGTCCAATTCAGTCCCAGGATTAGAGTGAGGCAAGGGTGACATCCCCGGTGATGGTGGAGGGTCAGGCCACAGGTATGTGCTAGGGCTAGGTTAGGTAATTGTTAAAGTGTATGCGGTGGATGGGGATATGTTTAGATTTATTATCCTACTCTGACGTGTCGGCAAAGGCCAGTTTGGACTTCATCATTAAGGTATGGCATCAGTGACATCAATGCTGATGGTGAGCATTCAGGTTAAGGAAACTTGGCTAGGGTTACGGTTTTCTGGAAGGAAAGGTCTATGCAGAAAATATGGTTATGGACAGAATTATGGTGCAATTCTGATATGAGGGCAACTGTGAGATCGAGTCAGAGGACTAAGGGAGTCATAGTTGTTAGCAAGTGTGATGGTGAAGAATCTGGTTCATGGGTCAGATCTAGGGTTAGGGTTATGTGTTCGATAAGGAGGACGGGTGAGATAGGGATGCAGTTAGAAATCGGATCCGCCTCTGATGTGAGGGTGAGTGCAAGAATAAGTTTAAGGTTTAAGGTGAAGTGAGGGTGACATCAATGATGAAGGTGAAGTGTCACATCCTGGCACCAGGGATAGGGTTAGCATTAATTATAAGGTAAGGAGTATGCGGAAGTTTGAGTGACAGTTAGAGTTCTGATCCAACTGTGATATGAGGGCAGTGGCCAGAACGAGCTTCAGTGTTTTGGGGAGGAATGACAGACGTCGATGCTGACGGTGGCGGTTCAGTGAAAGGGGCCTGTGATAGGGTTAGGGTTTTCTGTAAGAGAAAATTTTTGCGGAAGAGACGGTTACAGAGAGAATTAGGGTTCTCTTCTGATGTGAGTGTGAGTGTGAGATTCTAGCTCAGTGTTAAGATGTGTCATAATTGACATCAATGTTGCAGGTGAAATATCTAGTCCAGGGCTTGGCGCAGGGGTTAGGGATATGTGTTCAGTAAGATTTACAAGAATATGGAGTTACATGTAGAGTTCGCATCTGACCCTGACATGAGGGTGAGGGCCACCTTCAGCTTCAGGATTATGGTGCGGCATTACAGACGTTGAAGCTGAGGGTGTCAGTTCAGGTAAAGTGCCCAGGGCTAGAGTTAGTGTATTGTGTTCTATAAGGGGTACAGTAAGGATAGGGTTATGGAAAGATTTCGGGTTTATCTCTGATGGGATGGCAATTGCGGAATTGAGGTTAAGGGTTATGATGAAGCACTGGTGATGCCAATGTTTATGGTGAAGGGGCAGGTCAACGAGTCATGGCTAAGGCAAGAATAACTGGTTTTGGCTGTTGTACAGAAAGGATAAGTTAATTATTAGGGTTAGGATCTTGAACTGATGTGAATGCGAGTGTGAAATTGTGTTTCCGTGTTGAGGAGATCCCGGGGTGTCTCTGATACTGACGCTTTGGGTATAGGTCCAGTCATTAGCTTTAGGGTTAAAATTTTGTGTTTTCTCTGGTATACAGAGACATTCGCATTATGGATAGAGTTAGCTTCTGGGTCTGATGTGACGGGGAGCACATCATGGTGGATCAGGATATGGTGAGGTGATGTCAATGATCAAGGTGAGGTGTCAGGGCCACTAGCCAGGGGTAGGGTTAGGGTTAGGATTTTGGAAAGCTGTAGGGGCAGATTATGGGTACGTTTAGACTGAGGGTACTCCTCCAAGGTTAGGGCAATTGTCCAATTCAGTCACAGGATTACAGTGAGGCCAGGGTGACTTCCATAGTGATGATGGAGGGTCAGGCCACAGTTATGAGCTAGGGTTAGGATTAGGTAATTGTTAAATTGTATGCGGTGAATGGGTTTACGTTTAGATTTAGGATCCTACCCTGACGTGTGGACGAATGCCAGTTTGGGCTTCATCATTAAGGTATGGCATCAGTGACATCAATGCTGACGGTGAGCATTCAAGTTAAGAAACCTGGTCTAGGGTTAGAGTTTTCTGTAAGGAAACGTCTTTGCATGTCTCTGCATAAAATATGGTTATGGACAGAATTAGGGTGCAATTATGATGTGAGGGCGAGTGTGAGATCGAGTCAGAGGATTAAGGGAGTCATAGTTGATAGCAAGGGTGTAGGTGAAGAATCTGGTTCAAGGGTCAAATCTAGAGTTAGGGTTATGTGTTCGAAAAGGTGTACGGGTGAGATAGGGTTGCAGTTAGAATTCGGATCCGCCTCTAATGTGAGGGTGAGTGCAAGAATAAATTTAAGATTTAGGGTGAAGTGAGGGTGACATCAATGATGAAAGTGAACTCTCAGATCCCAACACCATGGATAGGGTTAGCATTAGCGGTAAGGTAAGGTGTATGTGGAAGCTTGAGTGACATTTATAGTTCTGGTCCGACCCTGACATGAGGGCAGTGGCCAGAACGAACTTCAGGATTATGGGGAGGAATGACAGACGTCGATGCTGATGGTGGCAGTTCAGTGAATTGGGTCTGGGATAGCGTTAGCGTTATCTGTAATGGAAAATCCATGCGGAAGAGATGGTTACCGAGAGAATTAGGGTTTTCCTCTGATGTGAGCGTGAGTGTGAGATTCAAGCTCAGTATTAAAATGTGTCATAGTTCACATCAATGTTGCAGGTGAAGAATCCAGTCCAGGGCGCGGCACTAGTGTTAGGTTTAGGTGTTAAGTAGGATTTACAGGAATATGGAAGTACATGTACAGTTTGATTCTGATGCTGATGTGAAGGCGAGGGCCACCTTGAGCTTCAGGCTTATGGTGCGGCATAACAGACATTGAAGGTGACGGTGTCGAATCAGGTAAAGTGCCCAGAGCTAGAGTAAGTTTATTGTGTTCTCGAAGATGTAGAGGAAGGATAGGGTTATGGAAGGACATCGGGTTTGTCTCTGATGGGAGGGAAGTTGCGTGATTGACGTTAACGATTACGATGAAGCGCGGGTGATGCCAATGGTTATGGTGAAGAGACAGGTCCAAGAGTGATGGCTAAGTTTAGAATTACTGGATGGGCAGCTGTACAGAAAGGATGCGTTAATTATTAGGGTTAGGGTCTAGCTTTGATGTGACAGCGAGTGTGAAATTGCGTTTCCGTGGTGAGGAGAACCCAGGGTGTCTCTAATGCTGACACTTTACGTATACGTCCAGGCATCAGTTTTAGGGTTAAAATTTTCTGTTCTCTATGGTATACAGAGACTTTTGCTTTATGGATAGAGTTAGATTCTGGTTCTGATGTGACGGGGAGTGCAAGAAGGTGTATCAGGTTTATGGTGAGGCATAGTTGACATCAATGGTCAATGTGAGGTGTTAGGACCATGAGCCAGGGCTAGAGTTAGGGTAAGGTTTTGGAAAGCTGTAGGGGCAGGGTATTGGTATATTTAGACTGAGGGTCCTTTTCCAAATTTAGCGCAACTGTCCAATTGAGTCGCAGGATTTCAGTGAGGCAAGGGTGACGTCCATGGAGATGGTGGAGGCTCAGGTCACAGGTATGTGCTAGGGTTAGGGTTAGATAATTGTTAAAGTTTATGCGGTGGATGGGGTTATGTTTAGATTTAAAATCCACTCTGATGTGTGGGCGAAGTCCAGTTTGGACTTCATCATCAAGATGTGGCATCGGTGACATCAATGCTGACAGTGAGCATTCAGGTTAAGGAACCTGGGCTGTGGTTAGGGTTTTCTGTAAGGAAAGGTCTATGCAGAAAATATGGATATGGACAGAATTAGGGTCCAATTCTGATGTGTGGGCGTGTGTGAGATTGTGTCAGAAGAATAAGGCAGTCATAGATGATAGCAGCGGTGAAGGTGAAGAATCTGGTTCAAGGGTCAGATCTAGGGTTAAGCTTATGTGTTCGATAAGGAGTACTGCTGAGATATGGTTGCAGTTATAATTCGGATCCCTCTCTGATGTGACGGTGAGTGAAAGAATAAGTTTAAGGTTTAAGGTGAAGTGAGGGTGACATCAATGATGAAGGTGAAGTGTCAGATCCTGGCATCAGGATTAGGGTTTCATTAGTTGTAAGGTAAGGAGTATGCGGAAGATTGAGTGACAGAGTTCTGATCCGACTCTGTCATGAGGGCAGTGGCCAGAACTAGCTTCAGGATTATTGGGAGGAGTGACAGCCATCGATGCTGATGGTGTCGGTTCAGTAAAAGAGGCCTGGGATAGGGTTAGGGTTATCTGTAAGAGAAAATCTATATAGAAGAGACGGTTACTGAGAGAATTAGTGTTCTCTTCTGATGTGAGTGCGTGTGTGAGATTCAAGCTCAGTGATTAGATCTGTAGTAGTTTACTTCAATGTTGAGGTGAATAATCTAGGCCAGGACTTGGCGCTATTGTTATGGTTAGGTGTTGTGTAAGCTTTACAGGAATAAGGAGTAACATTTAGAGTTCGTATCAGACCCTGACGTGAGGGCGAGAGCCACCTTGAGCTTCAGGCTTATGGTGCAGCATGACAGACGTTGAAGCTGATGTTGTCGGTTCAGGTAAAGTTCCCAGGGCTAGAGTAAGTGTTCTATAAGGTGTACAGGATGGATAGGGTTATGGAAAGGTTTTGGGTTTGTCTGTGATAGCAGGGGAAGTGCGGTATTGAGGTTAAGGATTATGATGAAGCGCAGGTGAGGCCAATGGTTACGGTGAAGGGGCAGTTGCAAGAGTCATGGCTTGGGTTAGAATTACTGGTTTGGGCTGATGTACAGAAAGGATGAGTTAATTATTTGGGATAGGGTCTAGCTCTGATGTGACTGCGAGTATGAAATTTGTTTCCGTGTTGAGGTGGTCCCTGGGTGACTCTGATGCTGACGCTTTACATATAGGTCCAGGCATCAGTTTTAGGGTTAAAATTTTGTCATCCCTCTGGTATACAGAGACATTCGCATTATGGATAGAGTTAGCTTCTCGGTCTGATGTGGAGCACAAGATGGTGGATTAGGTTTATGGTGAGTCATGGTTGATGTCAATGGTCAAGGTGAGGTGTGAGGATCACGAGCCAGGGCAAGGGTTAGGTTTAAGTTTATGGAAAGCTGTAGGGGCAGGTTATTGGTACTTTTAGACTGTGGGTCCTTCTCAATGGTTAGGGCAACTGTCCAATTCAGTCGCAGGATTACAGTGAGGCAAGGGTGACATCCAAGGTGATTGTGGAGGGTCAGTCCACAGGTATGTGCTAGGGTTAGTTTTAGGTTATTGTTAAAGTGTATGCAGATGATGGGGTTATGTTTAGATTTAGGATTCTACTCTTACGTGTGGGCAAAGGCCAGTTTGGACTTCATCATTAAGGTATGGCATCGGTGACATCAATGCTGACGGTGAGCATTTAGGTTAAGGAACCTGAGCTAGGTTTAGGGTTTCTGTAAGGATAGGTCTATGCAGAAAATGTGGTTATGGACAGAATTAGGGTGCATTTCTGATGTGAGGGCGAGTGTGAGATCGAGTCAGAGGATTAAGGGAGTCATAGTTGATAGCAACAGTGAAGGTGAAGAATCTGGTTCAAGGGTCAGATCTAGGGTTATGGGTATGTGTTCGATAAGGAGTACAGGTGAGATAGTGTTGCAGTTAGAATTCGGATCAGCCTCTGATTTGCGGGTGAGTTCAAGAATAAGTTTAAGATTTATGGGGAACTGAGGGTGACATCAATGCTGAAGGTGAAGTGTCAGATCCGGGCACTAGGTATAGGGTTAGCGTTAGTTGTAAGGTAAGGTGTATGTAGAAAATGGAGTGACAGTTAGAGTTCTGATCCTTCTCTGACATGAGGGCAGTGGCTAGAACGAGCTTCAGGATTATGGGGAGGAATGACAGACGTCGATGCTGATGGTGGCGCTTCAGTGAATAGGGCCGGGTATAGGGTTACTTTTTCTGTAAGAGAAAATCCATGCGGAAGAGATGATTACCGAGAGCATCAGGGTTATCTTATGATGTGAGTGTAAGTGTAAGATTCAAGCTCAGTGTTAAGATGTGTCGTAGTTGACATCAGTGTTGCACGTGAAAAAATCTATTCCAGGGCTTGTTGCTACGGTTAGGTTAGGTGTTCAGTAGGATGTACAGGAATATGGAGTTACATGTAGAGTTCGCATCTGAGCCTGACGTGATGGCGAGGGTCACCATGCGCTTCAGGCATATAGGGCGGCATGACAGACGTTGAAGCTGATGGTGTCCGTTCAGGTAAAGTGCCCAGGGCTAGAATAAGTTTATTATGTTCTGTAAGGTGTATAGGAAGTTTAGGTTTATGGAAAGATTTCGGGTTTGTCTCTGATGGGAGGGCATGCGCGGGATTGAGGTTAAGGATTACGTTGAAGCGCGGGTGATGCCAATGTTTACGGTGAAGGGGCAGGTCCAAGAGTCATGGCTAGGGTTGTAATTACTGGTTTGGGCTGTTGTACAGAAAGGATAAGTTAATTATTAGCGTTGGGATCTAGCTCTGATGTGAGTGCGAGTGTGAAATTGCGTTTCCGTGTTGAGGAGATCCCTGGGAGTCTCTGATGCTGACACTTTGCATATAGGTCCACGCATCAGTTTTAGGGTTAAAATTTTGTGTTCTCTCTGTTATACAGAGACATTCGCATATGGATAGAGTTAGCTTCTAGGGCTGATGTGACAGGAAGCTAAAGATGGTGGATAAGGTTTATGTTGAGGCATGGTTGACGACAATGGACATGGTGAGGTGTCAGGAACACAAGTCAGGACTATGGTTAGGGTTAGGTTTTTGGAAAGCTGTAGGGGCAGGGTATTGGTATGTTTAGACTGAGGGTCCTTCTCCAAGGTTAGGGCAACTGTCCAAATCAGTCGCAGGTTTACAGTGAGGCAAGGGTGACATCCATGGTGATGGTGGAGGGTCATGCCACAGATATGTGCTAGTGTTAGGGTTAGGTAATTGTTAAGGTGTATGCGGTGGATGGGGTTATGTTTAGATTTAGGATCCTACTCTGATGTGTGGGCAAAGGCCAGTTTGGACTTCATCATTAAGAAGTGGCATCGGTGACATCAATACTGACGGTGAGCATTCAGGTTAAGGAATCTGGGCTAGGGTTAAGTTTTTCTGTAAGGAAAAGTCTATCCAGAAAATATGGCTTTGGACAGAATTAGGGTTTAATTCTTATGTGAGGGCAGGTGTGAAATCGAGTCAGAGGATTAAGGGAGTAATAGATGAAAGCAATGGTTAAGGTGAAGAATGTGGTTAAAGGTTCAGATCTAGGGTTAGGGTTGTGTTCGATAAGGAGTATGGGTAAGATACGGTTGTAGTTAGAATTCAGATCGCCGCTGATGTGAGGCTGATTGCAAGAATAAGTTAAACGTTTAAGGTGAAGTTAGGGTGACATCAATGATGAAGGTGAAGTGTCAGAACCTGCGACCAGGGTTAGGATTAGCATTAGTTGTAATATAAGGAGTATGCGGAAGATTGAGTGACAGTAAGAGTTCTGACGCGACTCTGACATGAGGGCAGTGGCCCGAACTAGCTTCAGGATTATGGGGAGGAATGACAGATATCGATGCTGATGGTGGCGGTTCACTGAATGGTGCCTGGGATAGGGTAAGTTTTATCTGTAAGAGAAAATCTTTGAGGAAGAGACGGTTATCGAGAGAATTAGAGTTCTCTTCTGATGTGAGTGCGAGTGTAAGATTCAAGGTCCGAGATAAGATGTGTCGTAGTTGACATCAATGTTTGCAGGTGAAGAATCTAGTCGAGTGCTTGGCGCTACGGTTAGGGTTAGGTGTACAGTAAGATTTACAGAAATATGGAGTAACATTTAGAGGTCACATCTGACCCTGACCTTAGGACTAGTGCCACCTTGAGCTTCAGGCTTATGCTGCGGCATAACAGTCGTTGAAGCTGATTGTGTCGGTTCAGGTAAAGTGCACACGGCTAGAGTAAGTTTATTGTGTTCTGTAAGGTGTGCAGGAAGGATAGGGTTATGGAAAGATTTCGGGTTTGCCTCTGATGGGAGGGCAAGTACGGGATTTAGGTTAAGGATTCCGATGCAGCGTGGGTGATGCCAATGGTAACGGTGAAGGGCAGGTTCAAGAGTCATGGCTAGGATTAGAATTACTGGTTTGGGCTGTTGTACAGAAAGGATGAGTTAATTATTAGTGTTAGGGTCTAGCTCTGAAGTGAGTGCGAGTGTGAATTTGTGTTTCCGTGTTGAGGAGATCCCTGGGTGTCTGTAATGACGACGCTTTGCGTAAAGGTTCAAACACCAGTTTTAGAGTTAAAATTTTTTGTTCTCTCTGGTATGCAGGGACATTGGCTTTATTGATAGTGTTGGCTTCTGGGTCTGATGTGATGGGGAGTGCAAGAGTGTGGATCAGGTTTATGGTGAGGCATGGTTTACTTCAATGGACAAGATGAGGTGTCAGGACCATGAGCCAGGGCAAGGGTTAGGGTTAAATTTTCGGAAAGCTGTAGGGGCAGGGTATTGGTACGTTTAGACTGAGGTTTCTTCCCCAAGGATAGGGAAACTGTCCAATTCAGTCGCAGGATTACAGTGACGCAAGGGTGACATCCATGGTGATGGTGGAGAGTCAGGCCACAGGTATGTGCTAGGGTTAGGATTTTGTAATTGTTAAAGTGTATGCGGTGGATGGGGTTATGTTTAGATTTAGGATTCTACTCTGACGTGTGGGCGAAGGCAAGTTTGGACTTCATCATTAAAGTATGGCATCGGAGACATCAATGCTGACTGTGAGCATTCAGGTTAAACAACCTGGGGTAGTGTTAGAGCTTTCTGTAAGGAAAGGTCTATGCAGAAAATATGTTTATGGACAGAATTAGGGTGTAATTCTGATGTGATGTCGAGTGTGAAATCGAGTCAGAGGATTAAGGATATCATAGTTGATAGCAATGGTGAATGTGTAGAATCTGGTTTAAGGGTCCAATCTAGGGTTAGGGTTATGCATTCGAGGAGGTGAACGGGTGAGATAGGGTTGCAGTTAGAATTCGGATCCTACTGTAATGTGAGGGTGAGTGCAAGAATAAGGTTAAGGTTTAAGATGAAGTGATGGTGAAATCAATCATAAAGGTGAAGTGTCAGATCCTGGCACAGGGTATAGGGTTATTATTAGTTGTTAGGTAAGTGTATGCTGAAGGTTGAATGACAGTTAGAGTTCTGGCTCGAACCTGACATGAGGGCAGTGGCCAGAACGAGGTTCAGGATTATGGGGAAGAATGACAGGCTTCGATGCTCATGTTGGCGCTACAGTGAAAGGGTCCTTGGATAGGATAAGGATTATCTGTAAGAAAACATCCATGCCGAAGAAACGGTTACCGAGAGAATTAGGGTTCTCTTCTGATGTGAGTGCGAGTGTGAAATTCAAGCTCAGTGTTAAGATGTGTCGTAGTTCACATCAATGTTGCACGTGAAGAATCAAGTCCAGGGCTTGGAGCTACGGTTCGGATTAGGTGTTCAGTAAGTTTTTGAGGAATATGAAGTTACATTTAGAGTTCGCATCTGACCCTGAAGTGATGGCGAGGGTCACCTTGAGCTTCAGGCTTATGGTGCGGCATGACAGAAGTTGAAGCTGATGTTTTCGTTTCAGGTAAAGTGCCCAGGGGTAGAGTAAGTGTATTGTGTACTGTAAGGTGTACAGGAAAGATAGGGTTATGGAAAGATTTCGGGTTTGTCTTCAATGGGAGGGCAAGTGCGGGATTGAGGTTCAGGATTACAATGAAGTGCGGGTGATGCCAATGGTTACGTTGAAGGGGCAGGTCCACGAGGCATGGCTAGGGTTAGAATTACTGGTTTGGGCTGTTGAACAGAAAGGATAAGTTAACTATTATGTTTAGTGACTAGCTCTGATGTGAGTGCGAGTGTGAAATTGCGTTTCCGTGTTGAGGAGATCCCTGGATGTCTCCGATGCTGACGCTTTGCGTATAGGTCCAGGCATCAGATTTAGGGTTAAAATTTTGTTCTCTCTGGTAAACAGAGACATTCGCATTATGGGTACAGTTAGCTTCTGAGTCTGATGTGACGGGGAGCGCACGTTTGTGCATCAGGTTTATGGTGACGCAAGGTTGATATCAATTGTCAAGGTGAGCTGTCAGAACCATGAACCAAGGCTAGGGTTAGGGTGAGGTTATTGGAAAGCTGCAGGGGCAGGGTATTGGTATGTTTAGACATAGGGTCCTCCTCAAAGTTTAAGGCAACTGTCAAATTCAGTCGCACGATAACAGTGAGGCAAGGGTGACATCCATGGTGATGGTGGAGGGTCAGTCCACAGGTATGTGCTAGGGTTAGGGTTAGGTAATGGTTAACGTGTATGCGGAGCATGGAGTTATGTTTACGTATAGGATCCTACTCTGACATTTGGACGTAGGCCAGTTTGGACTTCGTCATTAAGGTATAGCATCGGTGACATCAATGCTGATGGTGAGCATTCATGTTAAGGAACCTGGGCTACGGTTAGGGTTTTCTGTAAGGAAATGTCTATGCAGAAAATATGGTTATTGACAGATTTAGGGTGCATTTCTGATGTGAGGGTGAGTGAGAAATCGAGTCAGAGGATTAAGGGAGTCATAGATGACAGCAACGGTGAAGGTGAAGAATCTGGTTCAAGTGTCAGATCTATGGTTAGAGTTATGTGTTCGATAAGGAGTACAGGTGAGATGAGGTTGCACTAAGAATTCTGATCCGCCTCTGATGTGAGGGTGAGTGCCAGAATAAGTTTAAGTTTTAAGGTGAAGTGAGGGTGACATCTATGATGAAGGTGAAGCATCAGATCCTGGCACCAGGGATAGGGTTAGCATTAGTTGTAAGGTAAGGCGTATGCGGAAGGTGTCTGAGAGTTAAAGCACTGATCCAACTCTGACATGTGGGTAGTGGCCATTACGAGATTCAGATTATGGGGAGGAAAGAGTGATGTCGATGCTGAGGGGGCGGTTCAGTGAAAGAGGCCTGGGATTGCGTTAGGCTTATCTTTAAGAGAAAATCTATGAGCAAAAGATGGTTTCAGAGAGAATTAGGGTTCTCTTCTAATGTGAGTGCGAGTGTGAGATTCAAGCTCAGTGTAAAGATGTGTCGTAGTTGACATTAATGTTGCAGGTGAAGAATCTAGTCCAGGGCTTGGCGCTAGGATTATGGTTATTTTTTGAGTAAGATTTACAAGAATATGGAGTTACATTTAGAGTTCACATCTGACCGTGACGTGAGGGCGAGGGACACCTTGAGCTTCAGGCTTATAGTGCGGCATGAGAGAAGTTGAAGATGATGATGTAGGTTCTAGAAAAGTGCCCAGTGCTAGAGTAAGTTTATTGTGTTCTGTAAGGTGTACAGGAATTACAGGGTTATAGAAACATTTCGGGTTTGTCTCTGATGGGAGGACAAGTCCGGGATTGAGGTTAAGAATTACAATAAAGCGCGTGTGATGCAAATGGTTATGGTGAAGGCGCAGGTCCAAGAGTCATGGCTAATGTTAGAATCACTAGTTTGGGCTCTTGCAAAGAGAGGATGAGTTAATTATTTGGGTTAGGGTCTAGCTCTGATGTGAGTGTGAGTGTGAAATTGCGATTCCATGTTGAGGAGATCCCTGGGTGTCTCTGAGGCTGACGCTTTCCGTATAGGTCCAGGCATCAGTTTTAGGGTTAAAATTTTGTGTTCTCTCTGGCATACAGAGACATTCGCATTATGGATGGAATTAGCTCTCAGTCTGATGTGATGCGGAGTGCAAGATGGTGGATCAGGTTTATGGTGAGGCATGGTTGACGTCAATGGTCAAGGTGAGGTGTCAAGACCATGAGCCAGGGCTAGGGTTAGAGTTAGTTTTTTGGAAAGCTGTAGGGGCACGGTATTGGTACGTTTAGACTGTGGGTCCTTCTCCAAGGTTAGGGCAACAGTCCAATTCAGTCACAGGATTACAGTGAGACAAGTGTGACATCCATGGTGATTATGGAGGATCAGGCCACAGGTATGTGCTAGGGTTACGGTTAGGTAATTGTTAAAGTGTATGCGGTGGATGGGGTTATGTTTAGATTTAGGATCCCTCTCTGACCTGTGGGCGAACGCCAGTTTGGTCTTCATAATTAAGGTATTGCATTGGTTATATCAATGCTGACGGTGAGCATTCAGGTTACGGAACCTGGGCTACGGTTAGGCTTTTCTGTAAAGAAAACTCTATGCAGAAAATATGGGTATGGACAGAATTAGGGTGCAATTCTGATGTGAGTGCGAGTGTGAGTTCGAGTCAGAGGATTAAGGGAGTCATAGATGATAGCAACGGTGAAGGTGAAGAATGAGGTTCAAGGGTCAGATCTAAGGATAGGTTTATGTATTCGATTAGGTGTACGGGTGAGATAGTGTTGCAGTTAGAATTTCTATCCGCCTCTGATATGAGGGTGAGTTCAAGAATAAATTTAAGGTTTAAGGTGATGTGAGGCTGACATCAATGATGAAGGTGAAGTGTCAGATCCTGGGTCCAGGTATAGGGTTAGCATTAGTTGTAAGGTAAGGAGTATGCGGAAGAGTGATTGACAGAGTTCTGATCCGACTCTGACTTGAGGGTAGTGGCCAGAAGGAGCTTCAGGAATATGGGGAGTAATGACAGACATCGATGCTGATGGTGGCGGTTCAGTGAACGGGGCCTGGGATAGGGTTAGGATTATATGTAAGAGAAAAATCTATGCGGAAGAGACGGTTACCGAGAGAATTAGGGTTCTCTTCTGATGTTAGTGCGAGTGTGAGATTCAAGCTCAGTGTTAAGATGTGTCGTAGTTGACATCAATGTTGCAGGTGAAGAATCTAGTCCAGGGCTTTGCTCTAGGGTTAGGGTTAGGGGTTCAATAAGATGTACAAAAATATGGAGTTATATTTAGAGTTCGCATCTGACCCTGACGTGAGGGCGAGGGCCACCTTGAGCTTCAGGCTTACGGTGCGGCATGACAGACGTTGAAGCTGATGGTGTCGGTTCAGGTAAATTGCCCAGGGCTAGAGTAATTTTATTGTGTTCTGTAAGGTGTACAGGAAGGATAGGGTTATGGAAAGATTTCGAGTTTTTCTCTTAAGGGTGGCCATGTGCGGGATTGACGTTATATATTACGATGAAGAGCGAGTGGTGCCAATGGTTACGTTGAAGGGGCAGTTCCAAGAGTCATGGCTAGGGTTCGAATTACTGGTTTGGGCTGTTGTACAGAAAAGATAAGTTAATTATTAGGGTTAGGGTCAAGTTCAGAGGTGAGTGTGAGAGTAAAATTGTGTTTCTTTGTTGAGGAGATCCCTGGATATCTCTGATGCTGACGTTTTGGTATATGTCCGTTCATGAGTTTTAGGGTTAAAATTTTGTGTTCTCTCTAGTATACAGAGGCATTCGATTTTATGGATAGAGTTAGCTTCCGGGTCTGATGTGATGGGGAGCAACAAGAGGGTGGATCAGGTTTATGGTGAGGCATGGTTGACGTCGATGTTCAAGGCGAGGTGTCAGGACCACAAGCCAGGGCTACAGTTAGGGTTAGGTATTTGCAAAGTTGTAGGGGCAGGTTATTGGTTCTTTTAGACTGAGGGTGCCTCTCCAAGGTTAGGGCAACTGTCCAGTTCAGTCGCAGGATTACAGTGAGGCAAGGGTGATATCCATGGTAATGGTGGTGGGTCAGGCCACAGGTATGTGGTAGGGTTAGGGTTATGTAATTGTTAAAGTGTATGCGGTGAATGTTGTTATGTTTAGATTAAGGATACTACACTGACGTGTGGGCGAAGGCCAGTTTGGACTTCAGCATTAATATATGGCATCGATGACATAAACGCTGACGGAGAGTATTTAGGTTAAGGAACCTGGGTAGGGTTAGGGTTTTCTGTAAGGAAAGGTCTATGCAGAAAACATGGATATGGACAGAATTAGTGTGCATTTCTGATGTGAGATCGAGTCAGAGGATTAAGGGAGTCATAATTGATAGCAACGGTGAAGGTGAAGAATCTGGTTCAGGGGTCTGATCTAGGGTTATGTTTATGTGTTCGATAAGCAGTATGGGTGAGATAGGGTAGCAGTTAGAATTCGGATCCACCTCTGATTTGAGGGTGAGGGCAAGAATCAGTTTAAGGTTTAAGGTGAAGTGAAGGTGTAATCAATGATGGTGAAGTGTCAGATCCTGTCACCAGGGATAGGGTTAGCATTAGTTGTAATGTAAGGAGTTTGCGGAAAACTGAGTTACAGTAAGAGTTCTGATCCGAATCTGACATGAGCGCATTGGCCAGAACGAGTTTCAGGATTACGAGGAGGAATGACAGACATCGATGCTGATGGTCACGGTTCAGTGAAAGGGGCCTGGGTAGGGTTATGGTTATTTGTGAGAGAAAATCCATTCAGAAGAAATGGTTACCTTCAGAACAAGGGTTCTCTTCCAATGTGAGTGTGAGTGTGAGATTCAAGCTCAGTGTTAAGTTGTGTCGTAGTTGACATCAATGTTGCACATGATGAATCTAGTCCGGGGCTTGACAGCTAGGGTTAAGTGTTCAGTAAGATTTACAGGAATATGCAATTACATTTAGAGTTCGCATCTGAATCTGACCCTGACGTGAGGGTGTGGGCCACCTGGAGCTTAAGACTTATGGTGCGGCATGACTGACATTGAAGCTGATGGTGTCAGTTCAGGTTAAGTGCCCAGGAATAGAGTAAGTTTATAGTGTACTGTAAGGTGTACAGGAAGGATTGGGCTGTGGAAAGATTTCGGGTTTGTCTGTGATGGGAGAGCAAGTGTGGGATTGAGGTTAATGATTACGATGAAGCGCGGGCGATGCCAATGGTTACGGTGAAGGGGCAGCTCCAAGAGTCATGGCTAGGGTTAGAATTACTGGTTTGGGCTGTTGTAATGAAAGGATGAGTTAATTATTAGGGTTAGGGTCTAGCTCTGAAGTGAGTGTGAGTGTGTAATTGTGTTTCCATGGTGAGGAGAACGCAGGAAGTCTCTGATGCTGATGCTTTGCGTATAGGTCCAGGCATCAGTTTTAGGGTTAAAATTTTGTGTTCTCTCTGGTAAACAGAGACATTTGCATTATGAATAGAGTTAGCTCCTGGGTCTGATGTGACAGGGAGCGCAACATCGTGGATCAGGTTTGTGGTGAGCATGGTTGACGTCAAATTTCAAGGTGAGGTGTCAGGTCCATGAGCCAGGCTAGGGTTAGGTTTAGGTTTTTGGAAAGCTTTAGGGGCAGGGTATTGGTATGATCAGACTAAGGCTCCTTCTCCAAGGTTTGGTCAACTGTCCAAATCATTAGCAGGATTACAGTGAGGCAAGGGAGACATCCATGGTGATGGTTTAGGGTCAGGCCACAGGTTTGTGCTAGGGTTAGGGTTAGGTAATTGTTAAAGTGTATGCAGTGGACGGGGTTATGTTCAGATTTAGGATCCTACTGTGACGTGTGGGTGAAGGCCAGTTTGGAGTTCATCATTAAGTTATGGCATCGGTGATATCAATGCTGACGGTGAGCAATTCAGGTTAAGTAACCTGGGCTAGGGTTAGGGTTTTCTGTAAGGAAAGGTCAATGCAGAAAATATGGTAATGGACAGAATTAGGGTGCAATTCTGATGTGAGGGCGAGTGTGAGATCGAGTCAGAGGATTAACGGAGTGATAGTTGATAGCAACGGTGAAGGTGAAGAACCTGGTTCAAGGGTCAGACCTAGGGTTAGGTTTATGTGTTCGATAAGAAGTATGGGTGAGATAGGGTTGCAGTTAGAATTCGGATCCGCCTCTGATATGAGGGTGAGTGCAAGAAAAAGTTTAAGGTTTAAGGTGAAGAGAGGGTGACATCAATGATGAAGATGAAGTGTCAGATACAGGCAAAAGGGATAGGGTTAAGATTATTTGTGAGATAAGGAGTATGCGAAGATTGAGTGACAATTAGAGACGTGATCTGACTCTGACATGAGGGCAGTGGCCAGTACGAGCTTCAGGATTATGGGGAGGAATGACAGACGTCGATGCTGATGGTGGCGGTTCAGTGAAAGGGTCCTGGGATAGTGTTAGGGTTAACTCTAAGAGAAAGTCTATTCGGAAGAGATGGTTACTGAGAGAATTAGGGTTCTCTTCTGATGTGTGTGCGAGTGTGAGATTCAAGCTCAGTTTTAAGATGTGTCGTAGTTCACATCAATGTTGCAGGTGAAGAATCTAGTCCAGAGCTTGGTGCTAGGTTTAGGTTTAGATGTTTAGTAAGATTTACAGGTATATGGAGTTAACATTTAGAGTTCACATCTGACCCTGATGTGAGGGCGAGGGCCACCTTGAGCTTAAGGCTTATGGTGCGGCATGACAGACGTTGAAGCTGATGTTGCAGGTTCAGGTAAAGAGCCCAAGGATAGAGTAAGTTTATTGTGTTCTGTAAGGTGTACAGAGAGGATAGGGCTATGGAAAGATTTCGGGTTTGTCTCTGATGGAAGGACAAGTGCAGGAGTGAGGTTAAGGATTAAGATGAAGCGCAGGTGATGCCAATGGCTACTGTGAAAGGGGAGGTCCAAGAGTCATGGCTAGGGTTAGAATTACTGGTTTGGGCTGTTGTACAGAGAGGATAAGTTAATTATCAGGGTTAGGGTCTATCTCTAATGTGAGAGCGTGTGTGAAATTGTGCTTCAATTTTGAGGACAACCCACGGTGTCTCAGAAGCTGACGCTTTGCGTGTAGGTCCACGCATCAGTTTTAGTGTTAAAATTTTGTGTTCTCTCTGGTATACAGAGACATTCGCATTATGGATAGAGTTAGCTTCTCAGTCTGATGTGACTGGGAGCACAATATGGTGGATTAGGTTTATGGTGAGGCATGGTTGATGTCAATGGTCAAGGTGAGTTGTCAGGACCACGAGCCAGGGCTAGGATTAGGTTTAGGTTTTTGGAAAGGTGTAGGGGAGGGTATTGGTACGTTTAGACTGATGGTCCTTCTCCAAGGTTAGGGCAACTGTCCAATTCAGTCGCAGGATTAGAGTGAGGCAAGGGTGACATCCATGGTGATGGTGGAGGGTCAGGCCAAATGTATGAGCTAGGGTTAGGGTTTGGTAATTGTTAAAGTGTATATGGTGGATTGGGTTATGTTTAATTTTAAGATCCTACACTGACATGTGGGTGAAGGCCAATTTAGACTTCATCATTAAGTTATAGCATCGGTGACATCAATGCAGACGGTGAGCATTCAGATTAAGGAACCTGGGCCAGGGTTAGGGTTTTCTGTAAGGAAATGACTATGCAGAAAATATGGTTATGGACAGAGTTAGGGTGCAATTCTGATGTGAGGGCGAATGTGAGATCGAGTCAGAAGATTAAGGGAGTCATAGTCAATAGCAAGGGTGAAGGTGAAAAATCTGGTTCAAGGGTCAGATATAGGTTTAGTGTTATGTGTTCGATAAGGTGTATGGGTTAGATAGGGTTGCACTTAGAATTCGTATCCTCCTCTCATGTGAGGATGAGTGCAAGTATCAGTTTATGTTTTAAGGTGAAGTAAGTGTGATATCAATGATTAAGGTGAAGTGTCAGATCCTGGCACCAGGGTTAGGGTTGCCATTAATTGAAAGGTAAGGTGTATGCGGAAGCTTGTGTGACAGTTAGAGTTCTGGTCCGACCCTGACATGAGGGGATTGGCCAGAACGAGCTTCAGGATTATGGGGAGGAATGATAGACGTTGATGCACATGGTGGAGGTTCAGTGAAAGAGGCCTGGGAAAGTGTTAGCTTTTTCAGTAAGAAAAATCCATGCGGAAGAGGCGGTTACTGAGAAAATTAGTGTTATCTGCTGATGTGAGTGCGAGTGTGTGATTGAAGCTCAGTGTTAGATGTATCGTAGTTGACATCAATGTTGCAGGTGAAGAATCTAGTCCAGGGCTTGGCTCTAGGGTTAGGGTTAGTTGTTCAGTACGATTTACAGGAATATGGAGTTACATTAAAAGTTCACATCTGACCCTGACGTGAGGGTGAGGGCCACCTTGTCCTTTAGGCTTAATGGCCGCATGACAGACGTTGAACATGATGGTGTCGGTTCAGGTAAAGTGCCCAGGGCTTGGGTAAGTGTATTGTGTTTTGTAAGCTGTACAGGAATGATAGGGCTATGGAAAGATTTCGGGTTTCTCTCTTATGGGAGGGCAATTGCAGGATTGTGGTTAAGGATTACGATGAAGCGCGGGTGATGCCAATGGTTACGGTGAAGGGGCAGGACCAAGAGTCATGGCTAGGGTTAGAATTACTGGTTTGGGCTGTTGTACAGAAAGGATGAGTTAGTTATCAGGGTTAGGTTCTAGCTCTGATGTGAGTGCGAGTGTGAAATTGTGTTTCCTTGTTGAGGAGAACCCTGGGTATCTCTGATGCTGACGCTTTGTGTATAGGTCCAGGCATCTTTTTAAGGTTAAAATTTTGTGTTCTCTCTCATATACAGAGAAATTCGCATTATGGATATAGTTAGCTTCTGGGTAGATGTAATGGGGAGTGCAAGATGGTGGATCGGCTTTATGGTTATTTATAGTTGTCGTCAATGGTCAAGGTGAGGTGTCTGGACCACGAGCTAGGGCTACGGTTAGTGTTAAGTTTTAGAAACCCGTAGGGGCACTGTATTGGTACGTTTAGAGTGTGGGTCATTCTCAAAAGTTAGGGAAACTGTCCAATTCATTCGCAGGATTAGAGTGAGCAAGGGTGACATCCATGGTGATGTTGGAGTGTCAGGCCACAGGTATGTGCTAGGGATATGGTTAGGTAATTGTTAAAATGTATGCAGTGAATGGGGTTATGCTTAGATTTCGCATCATACTCAGACTTGTGGATGAAGACCAGTTCGGGCTTCATCATTAAGTTATGGCATTGGTGACATCAATGCTGACGGTGAGCATTCAGGTTAAGTAACCTGGTCAGGGGTTAAAGTTTTCTGTAAGGAAACGTCTATGCAGGTCTCTACAGAAAATATGGTTATGGACAGAATTATGGTGCAAATCTGATGTGAGGGCGAGTGTGAGATCGAGTCAGAAGATTAAGGGAGCCATAGATTATAAGCAACGGTGAAGGTGAAGAATCTGGTTCAAGGGTCAGATCTAGGTTTAGGGTTATGTGTTCGATAAGGAGTACGGGTGAGATAGGGTTGCTGTTAGAATTCAGATCCACCTCTGATGTGAGTGTGAGTGCAAGAATAAGTTTAAGGTTTAAGGTGAAGTGAGGGTGACATCAATGATGAAGGTGAAGTGTCAGATCCTGGCACCAGGGATAGGGTTGGCATTAGTTGTAAGGTAAGTTGTATGCAGAAGATTGAGTGACAGAGTTCTGATCCTACTCTGATATCAGGGCAGCGTCCATAACGAGCTTCAGGATTATTAGGAGGAATGACAGACGTCGATGGTGATTGTGGTGGTTCAGTGAAAGTGGCCTGGGATACGGTTAGGGTTATCTCTAATAGAAAATCTATGCGGAAGAGACAGTTACCAAGAGAATTAGGGTTTTCTTCTGATGTGAGTGCGAATGCGAGATTGATTCTCAGTGTTAAGAAGTGTCGTAGTTGACATCAATGTTGAGGTGAATAGTCTAGGCCAGCATTGGCGCTAGTGTTAGGGTTAGGTGTTGTGTAAAATTTACAAGTATATGGAGTAACATTTACATTTCGCATCTGACCCTGATGTGAGGGCGAGGGTCACCTTGAGCTTCAGGCTTATGGTGCGGCATGACAGACGTTAAAGCTGATGTTGTCAGTTCAGGTAAAGTGCACAGGTGTAGAGTAAGTTTATTGTGCACTGTAAGGTCTAAAGGACGGATAGGCTTATGGAAAGTTTATGGGTTTGTCTCTGATGGGAGTGGAAGTGCAGGATTGAGGTTAAGGATTATGATGAAGCGCGGGTGATGCCAATGGTTACGGTGAAGGGGCAGGTCCAAGAGTCATGGCTAGGGTTAGAATTAATGGTTTGTCATGCTGTACAGAAAGGATGAGTTAATTATTAGGGTTAGGGTCTAACTCTGATGTGAGGGTGAGTGTGAAATTGCGTTTCCGTGTTGAGGAGATCCCTGGGTGTTTCTGGTGCTGACGCTTTGCATATAGGTACAGGCATCAGTTTTAGGATTAAAATTTTGTATTCTCTCTGGTATACAGAGCATTCGCATTATGGATACAGTTAGCTTCTGGGTCTGATGTGATGGGGAGCGCAAGAAGGTGGATCAGGTTTATGGTGAGGTATGGTTGACGTCAATGTTCAAGGAGAGGATTCAGGACCACGAGCCAGTACAAGGGTTAGGATTAGGTTTTTGGGTAGCTGTAGGGGCAGGGTATTGGTAAGTTTAGACTGAGGATGTATACCAAAGTTAGGGCAACTCTCTAATTCAGTCGCAGGATTAGAGTGAGGCAAGGGTGACATCCATGGTGATGGTGGAAGGTCAGGCCACAGGTATGTGCTAGGGCTGGGTTAGGTAACTGTTAAAGTGTATGCGGTAGATGGGGATATGTTTAGATTTAGGATCCTACACTGACGTGTGGTCAAAGGCCAGTTTGGACGTCATCATAAAGGTATGGCATCAGTGAGATCATTGGTGACGGTGAGTATTCAGGTTAAGGAAACTTGGCTAGGGTTACGGTTTTCTGTAAGGAAAGGTCTATTCAGAAAATATGGTTATGGACAGAATTATGGTGCATTTCTGATATGAGGGCGACTGTGAGATCGAGTCAGAGGACTAAGGGAGTCATAGTTGTCAGCAACTGTAAAGGTGAAGAATCTGGTTCATGGGTCAGATCTTGGGTTAGGGTTATGTGTTCGATAAGGAGGACTGGTGAGATAGGGTTGCAGATAGAATTCGGATCCGCCTCTGATTTGAGGGTGAGTGCAAGAATAAGTTTAAGGTTTAAGGTGAAGTGACGGTGACATCAATGATGAAGGTGAAGTGTCACATCCTGGCACCAGGGATAGGGTTAGCATTAGTTGTAAAGTAAGGAGTATGTGAAAGATTGAGTGACATTTAGAATTCTGAATCAACTCTGACGTGAGGGCAGTGGCCAGAACGAGCTTCAGTATTTTGGGGAGGAATGATAGACGTCAATGCTGATGGTGGCAGTTCAGTGAAAGGAGACTGTGATAGGGTTAGGTTTATCTGTAAGAGAAAATCTTTGCGGAAGTGACAGTTACCGAGAGAATTAGCGTTATCTTCTGATGTGAGTGCGAGTGTGACATTCAAGCTCCGAGTTAACATGTGTCGTAGTGGACATCAATGTTGCAGGTGTAGAATCTAGTCCAGGGCTTGGCGCTAGGGTTAGGGTTAGGTGTTCAGTAGGATTTACAGGAATATGGAATTAAATGTAGTGTTCGCATCTGACCCTGGCATGACTGTGATGGCCACCTTCAGCTTCAGGAGTATGGTGCGGCATTACAGACGTTGAAGCTGATGTCGTCGGTTCAGGTAAAGTGCCCAGGGTTAGTGTAAGTGTATTGTGTTCTGTAAGGTGTATAGGAAGGATAGGATTATGGAAAGATTTTGGGTTTGTCTCTGAAGAGAGGGCAAGTGTGGGATTTATATTAAGGATTATGCTGAAGCGCAGGTGATGCCAATGGTTACAGAGACGGGGCAGGTCCAAATATCTTGTGTACAGTTAGAATTACTGGTTTGGGCTGTTGTACAGAAAGGATGATTTAATTATTAGGGTTAGGGCCTAGCACGGATGTGAATGCGAGTGTGAAATTGGGTTTCCGTGCTGAGGAGAACAAAGCGTGTCTCTGATGCTGACTCTTTGTGTATAGGTCCAGGCATCAGCTTTAGGGTTAAAATTTTTTGTTCTCTCTGGTATGCAGAGACATTCGCTGTATGGATAGGGTTTGCTTCTGGGTCTGATGTGACGAAGAGCACAAGATGGGAGATCAGGTTTATGGTGAGGCATGGTTGATGTCAATGGTCAAGGTGAGGTGTCAGGACCACGAGCCAGGGCTAGGGTTAGGGTTAGGATTTTGGAAAGCTGTAGGGGCAGGGTGTTGGTACCTTTAGACTTAGGGTCCTTCTCCAAACTTATGGCAATTGTCCAATTCAGTCGCAGGATTACAGTGAGGAAAGTGTGACATCCATGCTGATGGTGGTGGGTCTGGCAACAGGGATGTGCTAGGGTTAGGGTTAGGTAATTGTGAAAATGTATGCAGTGCATGGGGTTATGTTTAGATTTAGGATCCTACTCTGACGTGAGGGCAAAAACCAGTTTGGACTTCATCATTAAGGTATGACATCAATTCTGATGGTGAGCATTAAGGTTAAGGAACCTGGGCTAGGGTTAGGGTTTTCTGAAAGGAAAGGTCTATGCAGAAAATATGGTTATGGACGGAATTAGGGTGCAATTGTGATGTAAGGGCGCGTGTGAGATTGAGTCAGAGGATTAAGGGAGTCATAATTGAGAGCAACGGTGAAGGTGAAGAATGTGGTTGAAGGGTCATATCTAGGGTTATTGTTATGTGTTCGATGATGAGTACGGGTGACATAGAGTTGCAGTTAGAATTCGGATCCGCCTCTCATGTGAGCGTGAGTGCAAGAATATGTTTAAGGTTTAAGGTGAAGTGAGGGTGACATCAATGATGAAGGTGAAGTGACAGATCCTGGCCCCAGGGATAAGGTTAGTATTAGTTGTAAGGTAAGGAGTATGTAGAAGATTGAGTGAGAGTTAGAGTTGTGATCCGACTCTGACATGAGGGCAGTGGGCAGAACGAGCTTCAGGATTATGGGGAGGAATGACAGAAATTGATGGTGGTGGTTGAGTGAAAGGGGACTGGGATAGCGTTAGGGTTATCTGTAAGATAAAATCTATGCAGTAGAGAAGGTTACCGAGAGAATTAGGGTTATCTTCTGATGTGAGTGCGAGTGTGAGATTCAAGGTCAGTGTTAAGATGTGTCGTAGTTGACATCAATGTTGCAGGTGAAGAATCTAGTCCAGAGCTTGTCGCTAGTGTTAGGGTTATCTGTTCAGTAAGATTTACAGGAATATGGAGTTACATTTTGAGTTCACATCTGACTCTGACTTGAGAGCAAGGGCAACCTTTAGCTTCAGATTTATGGTACGGCATGACAGACGTTAAAGCTGATGGTGTCAGTTCAGGTAAAGTGCCCAGGGTAGAGTAAGTGTATTGTGTTGTGTAAGATGTAAGGGAAGGATAGGGTTATGGAAAGATTTTGGGGTTGTCTCTGATGGGAGGGCAATTCCGGATTGAGGTTAAGGATTACGATCAAGTGTGGGTGATGCAAATGGTTACGGAGAAGGGGCGGATCCAACAGTCGTGGCTAGGGTTAGAATTACTCGTTTGGGTTGTTGTACAGAAAGGATCAGTTAATTATTAGGGTTAGGGTCTAGCTCTGATGTGATTCCAAGTGCAAAATTGCGTTTCCATGTTGAGAAGAACCCTGGGAGTCTCTGAATCTGACGATATGCAAAAAGGTCCAGGCTTCAGATTTATGGTTAAAATTTTGTGTTATCTCTATTATACAGAGACATTCTCATGATGGATAGAGATAGCTTCTGGGTCTGATGTGACGGGGATTGCAAGATGATGGATCAGGCTTATGGTGAGGCATGGTTGACGTTAATGGTCAAGGTGAGGTGTCAGGACCAAGAACCAGGGCTAGGCATAGGTTTAGGATTGTGGAAAAATGTAGGGGCAGGGTATTGGTATGTTTAGACAGAGGGTCCTTCTCCAAGGTTAGGGCAATTGTCCAATTCATTCGCAGATTACAGTGAGGCAAAGGTGACATCCATGGTGATGGTGGAGGGTCAGGCCTATGTTATGTGGTAGGGTTAGGGTTAGGTAATTATTAAAGTGTATACGGAGGATGGGATTATGTTTTGGTTTAGGATCCTACTCGGACGTGTGGGAGAAGGCCAGTTTGTACTTCATCATTAAGGTATGGCATTGGTGACAGCAATCCTGATGGTGAGCATTCATGTTAAGGAACCTGGGCTACGGATAGGGTTTTCTGTAAGGAAAGGTCTATGCAGAAATTATGGTTCTGGACAGAATAAGGGTGCAATTCTGATGTGAGGGTGAGTGTGAGATTGAGTCAGAGGATTAAGGTAGTCACAATTGATAGCAACAGTGAATGTTAAGAATCTGGTTCAAGGGTCAGATCTAGGGTTAGGGTTATGTGTTCAAGAAGGAGTACGGGTGAGGTAGGTTTGCAGTGAGAATTCGGATCCGCCTCTGATGTGAGGGTGAGTGCAAGAATAAGTTTAAGGTTTAAGGTGAAGTGAGGGTCTCATCAATGATGAAGGTGATGTGTCAGATCCTGGCACCATGGATAGGGTTAGCATTAGTTGTAAGGTAAGGAGTATGCGGAAGATTATGTGACAGTTACAGTTCTGATCCGACTCTGACATGAGTGTAGTGGCCAGAACAAGCTTCAGAATTGTGGGGAGGAATGACAGGCTACGATGCTGATAGTGGCAGTTCAGTGAAAGGGGCATGGGATAGGGTTATGGTTTTCTGTAAGAGAAAATCTATGCAGAAGATACGGTTACCGAGAGAATTAGGGTTCTCTTCTGATGTGAATGCGAGTGTGAGATTCAAGCTCTGAGTTAAGATGTGTCATAGTTGACATTAATGTTGCAGGTGAAGAATCTAGTCCAGGGTTTGCGCTATGGTTAGGGTTATGTGTTCAGTAAGATTTAGAGGAATATGGAGTTACATTTAGAGTTCGCATCTGATCCTGATGAGGGGACGAGGGCCACTTAGAGCTCAGGCTTTCGGTGCGTAATGAAAGAAGTTGAAGATGATGGTGTCCGTTCAGGTAAACTGCCCCTGGCTAAAGTAAGTGTATTGTGTTCTGTTAGGTGTACAGGAAGGATAGGGTTATGAAAAGATTTCGGGATTGTCCCTGATCAGAGGGCAAGTGCGGGACTGAGTTTAAGGATTATGTTGAAGCGCGGGTGATGCCAATGGTTATGGTGAAGTGGCAGGTACAGGACTCATGGCTTGGTTAGAATTACTGGTTTGGGCTGTTGTACAGAAAGGATAAGTTAATTATTAGGGTTAGGGTCTAGCTCTGATGTGAATGTGAGTGTGAAATTGCGTTTCTGTATTGAGGACATCCCTGGGTGTCTCTGATGCTGACACATTGTATATAGGTCCATGCATCAGTTTTAGGTTAAACTTTTGTGTTCTCTCTGGTATACAGAGACATTCGCATTATGGATGGAGTTAGCTTCTGTGTCTGATGTGACGGGGAGCGCAAGATGGTTTTTCAGGTTTATGGTGAGGCATGGTTGACGACAATGGTCATGGTGAGGTGTCCAGACCACTAGCCTGTGCAACGGTTAGGGTTAGGTTTTTGGAGAGCTGATGGGGCAGGGTGTTGGTACGTTTACACTGAGGGTCTTTCTTCAAAGTTAGAGCGACTGTCCTCTTCAGTCGCAGGATTACAGTGAGGCAAGGGTGACATCCACGGTGATACTGGAGAGTCTGGCCACACGTAAGTGCTATGGCTAGGGTTACGTTATGGTTAAAGTGTATGCAGTGGATGGGGATATGTTTAGATTTATTATCCTACTCTGACGTGTGGGTGAAGGCCAGTTTGGACTTCATCATTAAGGTATGACATCAGTGATATAAATGCTGAGGGTGAGCATTCAGGTTAAGGAACCAGAGCTTGGGTTACGGTTTTCCATAAGGAAAGGTCTGTGCAGAAAATATGGTTATGGACAGAATTAGGGTGCAATTCTGATGTGAGGACGAGTTTGAGATCGACTCAGAAGATTAAGGGAGTCATAGTTGATAGCAATGGTGAAGGTGAAGAATCTGCTTCAAGGGTCAGTTCTAGGGTTAGTGTTATGTGTTTGATAAGGAGTACGGGTGAGACAGAGTTGCTGTTAGAATTCAGATCCGACTCTGATGTCAGGGTGAGTGCTAGAATAAGTTTAAGGTTTAAGGTGAAGTGAGGGTGACATTAGTGATGAAGGTGAACTGTCAGATCATGGCACCATCGATACGGTTAGCATTATTTGTAAGGTAAGGAGGATGCGGAAGATTGAGTGACAGAGTTCTGATCCAAATATGACATGAGTGCAGTGGCCAGAACGAGATTCAGGATTATGGGGAGGAATGACAGATGTCGATGCTGTTGGTGGCGGTTCAGTGAAAGGGCTTGGGTTAGGGTTGGGGTTATCTGTAAGAGAAAATCAGTGCTTAAAAGATGGTTTCCAAGAGAATTAGGGTTCTCTTCTGATGTGAGTGCGAGTGTGAGATTCAAGCTCCGAGTTAAGATGTGTCGTAGTTGACATCAATGTTGCAGGTGAAGAATCTAGTCCAGGGCTTGGCGCTAGGTTTAGGGTTAGGTATTCAGTAAGATTTACAGGAATTTGGAGTTACATTTAGAGTTCACATTTAACTCTGACGTGAGGGCGAGGGCCACCTTGAGCTTCAAGCTTATGGTTCAGCAAGACGGACGTTGAAGCTGATGGTGTCTGTCCAGGTTACGTTCCAAGGGCTAGAGAAAGTTTATTGTATTCTGTAAGGTGTACAGGAAGGATAGGGTTATGGAAAGATTCAGGTTTGTCTCTGATGGGAGGGTAAGTGGGGGTTTCAGGTTAAGGATTTCGATGAAGCGTGGGTGATGTCAATGGTTACGTTGAAGGGGCAGGAACAAGAGTCATGGCTAGGGTTAGAATTACTGGTTTGGGCTGTTGTACAGAAAGAAAAAGTTAATTATTAGTGTTAGGGTCTAGCTCTGATGTGAGTGCAAGTGTGAAATTGTGTTTCTGTGTTGAGGAGATCCCTGGGTGTCTCTGATGCTGACACTTTGTGTATAGGTCCAGGCACCAGTTTCAGGGTTAAAATTTTGTGTTCTCTCTGGTATACAGAGACATTCGCATTATGTATAGGGTTACCTTCTGGGTCTGATGTGACAGGGAGCACACGATGGTGGATCAGTTTTAAGGTGAGGCATGGTTGACGTCAATGTTCAAGGTGAGGTGTCAGGACCACAAGCAAGTTCTAGGGTTAGGGTTAGGATTTTGGAAAGCTGTAGGAGCAGGATATTGTTACATTTAGACTGAGGGTCCTTGTCCAATTTTAGTGCTACTGTCCAATTCAGTCGCATGATTACAGTGAGGCAAGGGTGACATCCATGGTGATGCTGGAGGGTTAGGCCAGAGGTATGTGCTAGGGTTAGGGTTATGTAATTGTTAAAGTGTAAGCGGTGGATTGGGTGATGTTTTGATTTAGGATCTTACCTTTGTGTGTGGGCAAAGGCAGTTTGGACTTAATCTTTAAGGAATGGCATCAGTGACATCAATGCTGACGGTGAGCATTCAGGTTAAGGAACCTGGGCTAGTGTTAGGGTTTTCTGTAAGGAAATGTCTATGCACAAAATATGGTTATGAACAGAATTAGGATTCAATTCTGATGTGAGGGCGAGTGTGAGATCGAGTCAGAGGAATAAGGGAGTCATAGTTGAAAGCAACGGTGATGGGGAAGAATCTGGTTCAAGGGTCAGATCTAGGGTTAGGAATATGTGTTCTATAAGGAGTATGGGTGAGATAGGGTTGCAGTTAGAATTCGGATCCGGCTGTGATGTGAGGTTGAGTGCAAGAATAAGTTTAAAGTTTAAGATGAAGTAAGGGTGATATCAATGATGAAGGTGAAGTGTGAGATCCTTGCACCAGGGTAAGCGTTAGCATTAGTTTTAAGGTAGTGAGTATGCGGAAGATTGAGTGACAGGGTTCTGATCAGATTCTCATATGAGGGCAGTGGCCAGATGGAGCATCAGGATTATGGTTAGGAATGACAGCCTTCGATGCTAATGGTGGCTGTTCAGTGATAGGGGCCTTGAATAGGGTTAGGGTTATCTGTAGGAGAAAGACCATTTGGAAGAGATGGTTACCGAGAAAATTAGGGTTCTCTTCTGATGTGAGTGCGAGTGTGAGATTCAAGCTCTGAGTTAAGATATGTCGTAGTTGAAATCAATGTTCCAGGTGAAAAATCTAATCCAGAGCTTGGCGCTATGGTTAGGGATAGGTGTTCAGTAAGATTTATAGGATTATGGAGTTACATTTAGAGTTCGCATCTGACACTGACGTGAGTGCGAGGGTCACCTTAAGCTTCAGGCTTATGGTGCGGCATGACAGACATTGAAGCTGATGGTGTCCGTTCAGGTTAAGTGCCCAGGGCTAGAGGAAGTGTATTATGTTCTGTAAGGTGTACACAAAGGATAGGATTATGGGAAGATTTCGGTTTTGTCTCTAATGGGAGGGCAAGTGCTGTACTGAGGTTAAGGATAACGATGAAGCTTGGGTAATACCAATATTTACGGTGAAGGGGCAGTTCCAAGAGTCATGCCCAGGGTTAGAATTACTGGTTTTGGCTGTTGTACAGAAAGGATGAGTTAATTATTACGGTCAGGGTCTAGCTCTGATTTGAGTGTGAGTGTGAAATTCTGTTTCAGTGTTGAGAAGATCCCTGGGTGTCTCTGATGCTGATGCTTTGCTTATAGGTCCAGGCATCAGTTTTGTGGTTAAAATTTTGTCTTCTCTCTGGTATACAGAGACATTCGCATTATGGATAGAGTTAGCTTCTGGGTCTGATGTGACGGGGAGCGCAAGATGGTGGGTCAGATTTTTGGTGAGTCATGGTTGACGCCAATGGACAAGGTGTGGTGTCATGACCACGAGCCAAAGGAAGTGTTATATCTAGGATTTTGGAAAGGTGTAGGGGCAGGTTATTGGAATGTTTAGTTTGAGGGTCCTTCTCCAAGTTAGGGCAACTGTCCAATTCAGTCGCAGGATTACGGTGAGTCAAGGGTGACATCCATGATGATGGTGGAGGGTCAGGCCACAGGTATGAGCTAGGGTTAGGGTTTGGTAATTGTTAAAGTATATACAGTGGATTGGGTTATGTTTAATTTTAAGATCCTACTCTGACATGTGGGCGAAGACCAATTTAGACTTCATCATTAAGTTGTGGCATCGGTGACATCAATGCGGACGGTGAGCATTCAGGTTAAGGAACCTGGTACAGGGTTAGGGTTTTCTCTAAGGAAAAGACTATGCAGAAAATATGGTTATGGACAGAATTAGTGTGCAATTCTGATGTGAGGGCGAGTGTGAGATCGAGTCAGAAGATTAAGGGAGTCATAGTTAATAGCAAGGGTGAAGGTGAAGAATCTGGTTCAAGGATCAGATATAGGTTTAGTGTTATGTGTTCGATAAGTGTATGGGTGAGATAGGGTTGCACTTAGAATTCGTATCCTCCTCTCATGTGAGGGTGAGTGCAAGTATAAGTTTGTGTTTTAAGGTGAAGTGAGTGTGATATCAATGATGAAGGTGAAGTGTCAAATCCTGGCACCAGGGTTAGGGTTGCCATTAGTTGAAAGGTAAGGTGTATGTGGAAGCTTGTCTGACAGTTAGAGTTCTGGTCCGACCCTGCATGAGGGGATTGGCCAGAACGAGCTTCAGGATTATGTGGAGGAATGACATACGTCGATCCACATGCTGGAGGTTCAGTGAAAGGGGCCTGGGAAAGTGTTAGCTTTTTCTGTAACAGAAAATCCATGTGGAAGAGATGCTTACTGAGAGAATTAAGGTTATCTTCTGATGTGAGTGCGAGTGTGAGATTCAACCTCAGTGTGAGATGTATCATAGTTGACATCAATGTTGCAGGTGAAGAATCTAGTCCAGGGCTTGGCTCTAGGGTTAGGGTTAGTTGTTCAGTAAGATTTACAGGAATATGGAGTTACATTTAGAGTTCATATCTGACCCTGACGGGATGGCGAGGGCCACCTTGACCTTTAGGCTTATTGGGCGGCATGACAGACGTTGAACATGATGGTATCGGTTCAGGTAAAGGGCCCAGGGCTTGGGTAAGTGTATTCTGTGCTGTAAGTTGTACAGGAATGATAGGGCTATGGAAAGATTTCGGGTTTCTCTCTGATGGGAGGGCAAGTGCGGGATTGTGTTTAAGGATTACGATGAAGCGCGGGTGATGCCAATGGTTACGGTGAAGGGGCAGGACCAAGAGTCATGGCTAGGGTTAGAATTACTGGTTTGGGCTGTTGTACAGAAAGGATGAGTTAGTTATCAGGGTTAGGTTCTATCTCTGATGTGAGTGCTAGGGTGAAATTGCGTTTCCTTGTTGAGGAGAACGCTGGGTGTCTGTGATGCTGACGCTTTGTGTATAGGTCCAGGCATCTCTTTAAGGTTAAAATTTTGTGTTCTCTCTCGTATACAGAGAAATTCGCATTATGGATAGAGTTAGCTTCTGGGTCTGATGTGACGGGGAGAGCAAGATGGTGGTTCAGCTTTATGGTTACGTATGGTTGTCGTCAATGGTCAAGGTGAGGTGTCCGGACCACGAGCTAGGGCTACGGTTAAGGTTAAGTTTTAGAAACCTGTAGTTGCTCTGTATTGGTACTTTTAGAGTGTGGGTCCTTCTCCAAAGTTAGGGAAACTGTCCAATTCATTCGCAGGATTAGAGTGAGCAAGGGTGACATCCATGGTGATGGTGGAGTGTCAGGCCACATTTATGTGCTAGGTTTATGGTTAGGTAATTGTTAAAATGTGTGCAGTGAATGGGGTTATGTTTAGATTTCGGATCATACTCTGACATGTGGACGAAGACCAGTTCGGGCTTCATCATTAAGTTATGGCATCGGTGACATCAATGCTGACTGTGAGCATTCAAGTTAAGTAACCTGGTCTGGGGTTAGACTTTTCTGTAAGGAAACGTCTATGCAGGTCTCTACAGAAAATATGGTTATGGACAGAATTAGGGTGCAATTCTGATGTGAGGGCGAGTGTGAGATAGAGTCAGGAGATTAAGGGAGTCATAGATTATAAGCAAAAGTGAAGGTGAAGAATCTGTTTCAAGGGTCAGATCTAGGTTTAGGGTTATGTGTTCGATAAGGAGTACGGGTGAGATAGGGTTGCTGTTAGAATTCAGATCCACCTCTGATGTGAGTGTGAGTGCAAGAATAAGTTTAAGGTTTAAGGTGAAGTGAGGGTGACATCAATGATGAAGGTGAAGTGTCAGATCCTGGCACCAGGGATAGGGTTGGCATTAGTTGTAAGGTAAGATGTATGCGGAAGATTGAGTGACAGTTAGAGATCTCATCCTACTCTGACATCAGGGCAGCGTCCAGAACGAGCTTCAGGATTATTGGGAGGAATAACAGACGTCGATGTTGATGGTGGTGGTTCAGTGAATGTGGCCTGGGTTACGGTTAGGGTTATCTCTAAGAGAAAACCTATGCGTAAGAGACAGTTACCGAGAGAATTGGGGTTTTCTTCTGATGTGAGTGCGAATGCGAGATTCAATCTCAGTGTTAAGAAGTGTCGTAGTTGACATCAATGTTGAGGTGAATAATCTAGGCCAGGGCTTGCGATTGTGTTAGCATTAGGTGTTGTGTAAAATTTACAGGTATATGGAGTAACATTTACAGTTCGCATCTGACCCTGATGTGAGGGTGAGGGCCACCTTGAGCTTCAGGCTTATGGTTCAGCATGACAGACGTTAAAGCTGATGTTGTCATTTCAGGTAAAGTGCACAGGTGTAGAGTAAGTTTATTGTGTACAGTAAGGTCTAAAGGACGTATAGGCTTATGGAAAGTTTACGGGTTTGTCTCTGATGGGAGTGGAAGTACAGGATTGAGGTTGAGTATTATGATGAAGCGCAGGTGATGCCAATGGTTATGGTGAACCGGCAGGTCCAAGAGTCATGGCTATGGTTAGAATTACTGGTTTGGGGTGTTGTACAGAAAGGATGAGTTAATTATTTGGGTTAGGGTCTAGCTCTGATGTGAGTGCGACTGTGAAATTGCGTTTCAGTGTTGAGGAGATCCCTGGGTGTTTCTGGTGATGACGCTTTGCATATTGGTACAGGCATCAGTTTTTGGAATAAATTTTGTATTCTCTCTCGTATACAGAGACATTCGCATTATGGATAGAGTTAGCTTCTGGGTCTGATGTGACCGGGAGTGCAGGATGCTGGATCAGGTTCATGGTGAGGCATGGTTTACTTCAATGTTCAAGGTGAGGTGTCAGGAACATGAGCCAGGATGAGGGTTCGGGTTAGGTTTTGTAGTGCTGTAGGAGCAGGGTATTGGTACATTTAGACTGAGGGTCCTTCTCCAAGGTTTGGGCAACTGTCCAACTCAGTCGCAGAATTAGTGAGGCAAGGGTTACATCCATGGTGATGTTGGAGGGTCAGGCCACAGGCATGTGCTAGGGTTAGTGTTAGGTAATTGTTAAAGTGTATGCGGTGGATGGAGTTATGTTTAAATTTAGGATCATAATCTGACGTGTGGCAAAAGCCACTATGGGCTTCATCATTAAAGTATGGTATCAGTGACATCAGTCCTGACGTGACCATTCAGGTTAAGGAACCTTGGCTAGGGTTAGAGTTTTCTGTAAGGAAAGTTCTATGCAGGTCTATACAGATAATACGGTTATGGACAGAATTAGGGTGCAATTCTGAATTGAGGGCGAGTGTGAGATCGAGTCAGAGGATTAAGGGAGTCATAGTTGGTAGTAATAGTGAAGGTGAAGAATCTGGTTCAAGGGTAATATCTAGGGTTAGGTTTATGTGTTCGACTAGGAGTATGGGTGAGATAGGGTTGCAGTTAGAATTCGGATCCGTCTGTGATGTGTGGGTGAGTGCAAGAATACGTTTACGATCTAAGATGAAGTGAGGGTGATATCAATGACAAAGGTGAAGTGTCAGATCCTGGCACCAAGGTTGGGGATAGCATTAGTTGTATGGTAAGGAGTATGCGGAAGACTGAGTGACAGTGAGAGATCTGATCCGACTCTGACATGAGGGCAGAGGCCAGAGCGAGCTTCAGGATTATGAGGAGGAATGACATACGTCAATGTTGATGGTGGTGGTTCAGTAAACAGTGCCTGGCATAGGGTTAGGGTTATCTGTGAGAGAAAATCCATGCAGAAGAAATGGTTACCTTCAGAATAAGGGTTCTCTTCTGATGTGAGTGCGAGTGTGAGATTCAAGCTCAGTGTTAAGATGCGTCGTAGTTGGCATCAATGTTGCACGTGATGAATCTAGTCCAGGGCTTGTCTCTACAGTTAGGGTTAGGTGTTCAGTAAGATTTACAGGAATATGCAATTACATTTAGAGTTCGCATCTGACCCTGACGTGAGGGCGAGGGCCACGTTGAGCTTCAGACTTATGGTGCGGAATGACTGACGTTGAAGCCGATGGTGTCGGTTCAGGTAAAGTGCCCAGGACTAGAGTAAGTGTATATTGTACTGTAAGGTGTACAGGAAGGATTGGGTTATGGAAAGATTTCGGGTTTTTTCTGTAATGGGAGAGCAAGTGCGGGATTGAGGTTAATGATTACGATGAAGCGCGGCTCATGCCAATGTTTATTGTGAAGGGGCAGGTCCAAGAGTCATGGCTAGGGTTAGAAATACTTGTTTGGGCTGTTGTACAGAAAGGTAAGTTAATTATTAGTGTTAGGGTCTAGCTTTGATGTGAGTGCGAGTGTGTAATTGCGTTTCCTGGTTGAGGAGATCCCTGGGTGTCTCTGATGCTGATGCTTTGCTTATAGGTTCCGGCATCAGTTTAAGGGTTAAAATTTTGTGATCTCTCTGGGATACAGAGACATTCGCAATACAGATAGAGTTAGCTCCTGGGTCTGATGTCACAGGGAGCGCAAGATGGTGGATCATGTTGATGGTGAGGCATAGTTGACGTCAATGGTCAAGGTGAGGTGTCAGGACCAAGAGCCAGGGCTAGGGTTAGGGTTTGGTTTTTGGAAAGCTGTAGGGGCAGGGTAATGGTACTTTTAGACTGAGTGTCCTACTCCAAGGTTATGGCAACGGTCCAATTCAGTAGCAGGATTACAGTGAGGCAAGGGTGACATCCATGGTGATTGTGGAGGGTCAGGTCACAGGTATGCGCTAGGGTTAGGGTTATGTAATTGTTAAAGTATATGCAGTGGATGGGGTTATGTTTAGATTTAGGATCCTACTCTGACATGTGGGCGAAGGCCAGTTTGGACTTCATCATTAAAGTATGGCATCGGTGACATCAATGCTGACTGTGAGCATTCAGGTTAAAGAACCTGGGCTAGGGTTAGAATTTTCTGTAAGGAAAGGTCTATGCAGAAAAGATGGTTATGGACAGAATTAGGGTGCAATTCTGATGTGATGTCGAGTGTGAAATCGAGTCAGAGGATTAAGGGAATCCTTGTTGATAGCAATGGTGAAGGTGTAGAATGTGGTTCAAGGGTCAGATCAAGGGTTAAGGTTATGTGTTCGATAAGGAGTATGGGTGAGATAGGGTAGCAGTTGGAATTCGGATCCGCCCCTAATGTGAGGGTGAGTGCAAGAATAAGGTTAAGGTTGAAGGTGAAGTGAGGGTGACATCAATTATGAAGGTGAAGTGTCAAATCCTGGCACAGGGTATAGGGTTGGTATTAGTTGTTAGGTAAGGTGTATGCGGAAGGTTGAGTGACAGTTAGAGTTCTGGTCGGAATCTGTCATGAGGGCAGCGGCCAGAACGAGCTTCAAGATTATGAGGTGGAATGACAGACGTCGATGCTGATGGTGGCGGTTCAGTGAAAGGGGCCTGGGATACGCTAACGGTTATCTGTACGAGAAAATCAGTGAGGAAAAGACGGTTTGCGAGAGAATTAGGTTCCCTTCTGATGTGAGTGCGAGTGTGAGATTTAAGATCCGAGTTAAGATGTGTCGTAGTTGACATCATTGTTGCCGGTGAATAATCTACTCCAGGGCTTGGCGCTAAGGTTAGGCATAGGTGTTCAGTAAGATTTACAGGAATATGGAGTTACATTTAGAGGTCGCATCCAATCCTGACTTGAGGGCGAGGGCCACCTTGAGCTTCAGGCTTATGGTGCGGCATGACAGACGTTGAAGCTGATGGTGTCGTTTCAGGTAATGTTCCAAGGGCGAGGGTAAGTATATTGTGTTCTGCAAGGTGTACAGGAAGGATGGGTTTATGGAAAGATTTCGGGTTTGTATCTGATGGGAGGGCAAGTGCGGCATATTGGTAAAGGATTATGATAAAGCGCGGGTGATGCCAATGGTTACCATGAAGGGGCAGGTCCAAGAGTCATAGAAAGGGTTATAATTACTGATTTGAGATGTTGTACCAAAAGGATAAGTTAATTATTAGGGTTAGCGTCTAGCTCTGATGTGAGTGTGATTGTGAAATTGTGTTTCCATGTTGAGGAGATCCCTGGGTGTCTCTGATGCTGACACTCTGCATATAGGTCCAGGAGTCAGCTTTAGGGATAAAATTTCGTGTTCTCTGTGGTATACAGAGACATTCGCATTATGGATAGTGTTGGCTTCTGGGTCTGATGTGACGGGCAGCACAAGGTGGTGGATTGGGTTTATGGTGAGGCATGGTTGACGTAAATGTTCAAGGTGAGTTGTCAGGACCACGAGCCAGGGCTTGAGCTAGGGTTAGGTCTTTGGAAAGCTGTAGGGGCAGGGTATTGTTATATTTAGACTGAGGGTCCTTCTCCAAGTTTAGGGCAACTGTCCAATTCAGTCGCAGGATTACAGTGAGGCAAGGGTGTCATCCATGGTGATTGTGGAGGGTCAGGCAACAGGTATGTGCTATGGTTTGGTTTATGTAATTGTCAAAGTGTATGCGGTAGATGGTGTTATGTTTAGATGTAGGATCTTACTCTGATGTGTGGGAGAAGGCCAGTTTTGACTTCATCATTAAGGTATGGCATCGGTGACATCAATGCTGACTGTGAACATTCAGGTTAAAGATCCTGGGCTAGGGTTAGAGTTTTCTGTAAGGAAAGGTCTATGCCGAAAATATTGTTATGTACGGAATTAGGGTGCAATTCTAATGTGATGTTGAGTGTGAAATCGAGTCAGAGGATTAAGGGAATCCTATTTGAAAGCAACGGTGAAGGAGAAGAATCTGGTTCAAGGGTAAGATTTACGGTTAGGGTTATGTGTTCGATAAGGAGTACGGGTGAGATCGGGTTGCAGTTAGAATTCGGATCCGCCTCTAATGTGATGGTGCGTGCAGGAAGAAGTTTAAAGTTTAAGGTGAAGTGAAGGTGACATCAGTGATGGTGAATTGTCATATCCTGTCACCAGTGATAGGGTTAGCATTGGTTGTAATGTAAGGAAGCTTTGATGTGAGTGCGAGTGTGTAATTGCGTTTCCTGGTTGAGGAGATCCCTGGGTGTCTCTGATGCTGATGCTTTGCTAATTGGTTCCGGCATCAGTTTAAGGGTTAAAATTTTATGATCTCTCTGGGATACAGAGACATTCGCAATACAGACAGTGTTAGCTTCTGGGTCTGACGTGACGGGGAGCACAAGGTGGTGGATCCGGTTTATGGTGAGGTATGGTTGACGTAAATGTTCAAGGTGAGTTGTCAGGACCACGAGCCAGGGCTAGGTTTAGGGTTTTATGAAAGTAAAGGTCTATGCGAAAATATGGTTATGAAGAGAATTAGGGTGCAATTCTGATGTGACGGCGAGTATGAATTCGAGTCATAGGGTAAAGGGAGTCATCGTTGACAGCTACAGTGAAGGTGTAGAATCTGGTTCAAGGGTCAGATCTAGAGTTAGGGTTATGTCTTCGATAAGGAGTACGGGTGAGATAGGGTTGCAGTTAGAATTCGCTACCGCCTCTGATGTGACGGTGAGTGCAAGAGTAAGTTTAAGGTTTAAGGTGAAGTGAGGGTGACATCAATGATGAAGGTGAAGTGTCAGATCCTGGCACCAGGGTTTGGGTTAACACTACTTGTAAGGTAAGGAGTATGTGGAAGATTGAGTGACAGTTACAGTTCTGATCCGTCTCTGATATGAGGGCAGTGGCCAGAACGAGCTTCAGGATTATGGGGAGGCATGACATTCGTCGATGCTGATGGTAGCGGTTCAGTGGAAGAGGCCTGGGGTTGGGTTAGGGTTATCTGTAAGAGAAAATCTATACAGAAGAGACGTTTACCGAGAGAATAAGGGTTCTCTTCTGATGTGAGTGCGAGTGTGAGATTCAAGCTCCAAGTTAAGATGTGTCATAGTTGACCTCAAAGATGCAGTTGAAGAATTTGGTCAAGGGCTTAGCGCTAGGGTTAGGGTTATGTGTTCAGTAAGATTTACAGGAATGTGGAGATAATTTAGAGTTCGCATCTGTCCCTGACGTGAGAGCAGGGGCCACCTTGAGCTTCAGTCTTATGGTACGGCATAACAGACGCTGAAGCTAATGGTTTCGGTTCCGGTAAAGTGCCCAGGGCTAGAGTAAGTCTATTGTGTTCTGTAAGGTGTACAGGAATGATACGGTTATGGATAGATTTCGGATTTGTCTCTGATGGGAGGGCAAGTGCGGGATTGAGGTTAAGTATTACGAGGAAGCCCGGGTGATCCCAATGGTTATGTTGAAGGGGCAGGTCCAAGTGTCATGGCTACGGTTAGAATTACAGGTTTGGGCTGTTGTACAGAAAGGATGAGTTAATTGTTAGGGTTAGGGTCTAGCTCTGCTATGAGTGCAAGTGTGAAATTTCGTTTCCGTGTTGAGGAGGTCCCTGGGTGTGTCTGATGCTGACGCTTTGCGTATAGGTCCAGGCATCAGTTTTAGTGTTAAAATTTTGTGTTCTCTCTGGTATACAGAGACATTCGCATTATTGATAGTGTTAGCTTCTTTGTCTGATGTGGAAGGGAGCGCAAGATGGTGTACACTGTTTATAGTGAAGCATGATTGACGTCAATGGTCAAGGTAATGTGTCTGGACCACGAGCCAGGGCTACGGTTAGGGTTAGGTTTTTGGAAAGCTGTAGGGGCAAGTTATTGGCACGTTTAGACTGAGGGTCCTTCTCCAAATTTAGGGCATGTGTCCAATTCAGTCGCAGGGGTACAGTGAGGCAAGGGTGACAACCATAGTGATACTGGAAAGTCTGGCTACAGGTATGTGCTAGGGTTAGTGTTACGTAGTTGTTATAGTGTATACAGTGGATGGGGTTCTGTTTAAATTTAGTTTCCTACTCTGACGTGTGGGCAAAGGCCAGTTTGGACTTCATCATTAAGTTATTGTATCAGTGACATCAATGCTGACAGTGAACATTCAGGTTTAGGAACCTGGGCCAGGGTTAGAGTTTTGTGAAAGTAAATGTCTATGCACAAAGTATGGCTATGGACAGAATTAGGGTGCAGTTCTGATGTGAGGGTGAGTGGGAGATCGAGTCAGAGAATTAAGGGTGTCATATTTGATAGCAACCGTGAAGGTGTAGAATCTGGTTCAAGTGTCCGATCTAGGGTTAGGGTTATTTGTTCGATAAGTAGTACTGGTGAGATAGGGTTGCAGTTATAATTTGGATCCGCCTCTGATGTGAGGGTGAGTGCAAGAATAAGTTTAAGGTTTAAGGTGAATTGAGGGTGACATCAATAATGAAGGCACTAGGGATAGGGGCAGCATTAGTTGTACATTAAGGAGTATGCGGAAGTTTGTGTGACAGTTAGAGATTTGATCCGACTCTGACATGAGGGCAGTGGCCAGAACGAGCTTCAGCATTATTGGGAGCAATGACAGACGTCGATGCTGATGGTGGCGGATCAGTGAACGGGGCCTGGGATTCTGTTCGGGTTATTTGTAAGAGAAAATCTATGTGGAAGTGATGGTTATGGAGAGAATTAAGGTTCTCTTGTGATGTGAGTGCAAGTGTGAGATTCAAGCTCAGTGTTATGATGTGTCGTAGTTCACATCAATGTTGCAGGTGAAGAATCTAGTCCATGGCTTGGCGCTAGGGTTAAGGTTAGGTGTTCAGTAAGATTTACAGGAATATGGAGTTACATTTACAGTACGCAAATGACCCTGACGTGAGGGCGAGGGCCACCTTTAGCTTCAGGCTAATGCTGCAGTCAGAACAGATGTTGAAGCTGATGGTGTCGTTTCAGGTAAAGTGCCCTGGGCTAGAGTAAGTGTATTGTGTTCTGTAAGGTGTACAGGAAGGTTAAGGTTATGTTAAGATTTTGGGTTTGTCTCTGATGGGAGGGCAAGTGCGGGATTGATGTTAAGGATTATGATGAAGCGCAGGTGATGCCAATGGTTACTGTTAAGGGGCAGGTCCAAGGGTTATGGCTAGGGTTAGAGTTGCTGTTTTGGGTTGTTGTACAGAAAGGATAAGTTAATTATAATGGTTAGGGCCTAGCTTTGATGAGAGTGCAAGTGTGAAATTTCATTTCCGCGTTGAGGAGATCCCTGGATGTCCCTGATGCAGAGGCTTTGCGTATAGCTCCAGGCATCAGTTTTAGGGTTAAAATTTTGTGTTCTCTCTGCTATACAGAGACATTCACTTTATGGATACAGTTAGCTTCTTGGTCTGATCTGACGGGGAGCGCAAGATGGTAGATCAGATTAATGGTGAGGCACGGTTGACGTCAAAGGTCAAAGTGAGGAATCAGGAAAACGAGCCAGGTCTAGGGTTAGGGTTAAGTTTTTGGGAAGCTCTAGGGGCAAGGTATTGGTATGTTTAGCCTGCGGGTGTTTTCCAACGTTAGGGCAACTGTCCAATTCAGTCGCAGTATTACAGTGATGCAAGGGTGACATCCATGGTGATGGTGGAACGTCAGGCCACAGGTATGTGCTGGGGCTGGGTTATGTAATTGTTAAAGTATATGCGGTGGATGGGGTTATGTGTAGATTTAGGATCGTACTCTGATGTGTGCGCGAAGGCCAGTTTGGACTTCATCATTAAGTTATGGAATCAGTGACATCAATGCTGACGGTGAGCATTCAGGTTAAGCTAACTGGGCTAGGGTTAGTGTTTACTCTAAGGAAAGGTCTATGCAGAAAATATGGTTATGGACAGAATTAGGGTGCAATTCTGATGTGAGGGCGAGTGTGAGTTCAAGTCAGAGGATTAAGGGAGTCATAGTTTCAAGCAACGGTGAATGTGAAGAAGCTGGTTCAAGGGTCAGATCAAGGGTTAGGGTTATGTGTTCTATAAGGTTCATGGGTGACATAGGGTTGCTGTTAGAATTCTGATCGGCCTCTGATGTGAGGGGTGTGCAAGAATAAGTTTAAGGTTTAAGGTGATGTGAGGGTGACATCAATGATTAAGGTGAAGTGTCAGATCCTGACACCAGGGATAGGGTTATTATTATTTGTAAGGTAAGGAGTATGCAGAAAATTGAGTGACTGAGTTCTCATCCAACTCTGACATGAGGGCAGTGGCCAGAATGAGTTTCAGGATTATGGGGAAGAATGACAGACGTCGAAGCTGATGGTGGCAGTTCAGTGAAAGGGACCTGGGTTATGGTTAGGGTTATCTGTAAGAGAAAATGTATGCGGAAGAGACGGTTACCGAGAGAATTAGGGCTCTCTTCTGATGTGAGTGTGAGTGTGAGATTCAAGCTCCCAGTTAAGATATGTCATAGTTGATATCAATGTTGCAGGTGAAGAATCTAGTCCATGGCTTGGCGGTAGGGTTAGAGTTAGGTGTTCAGGAAGATTTACAGGAATATGGAGTTACATGTAGAGTGCACATCTGACCCTGACGTGAGGGCGAGGACCACCTTGAGCTTCAGGCTTATGGTGCGGCATTGCAGACATTGAAGCTGACGGTGTCAGTTCAGGTAATGTGCCCAGGGTTAGAGTAAGTGTAATGGGTTCTGTAAGGTGTACAGGAAGGATAGGGTTATGGAAAGATTTCGGTTTTGTCTCTGATGGGAGGGCAAGTGCGGGATTGAAATTAAGGATTACGATGTAGTTCGGGTGGTGCCAAAGGTTACGGTGAAGGGGCAAGAGCACGAGGCATGGCTAGGCTTAGAATTACTGGTTTGGGCTATTGTACAGAAAGGATAAGTTAATTGTTACGGTTAGGATCTAGCTCTTATGTGAGTGCGAGTAAGAAATTGCGTTTCCGTGTTGAGGCGATCCGTGGGTGTCTCTGATGCTGACGCATTGCGTATAGATCCAGGCATCAGTTTTAGACATAAAATTTTGTGTTCTCTCTGGTATACAGAGACATTCGCATTATGGATAGAGTTAGATTCTGGGTCTGATGTGACGGGGAGTGCAAGATGGTGGATCAGGTTTATGGTGAGTTATGGATGAAGTCATTGGTCAAGGTGAGGTGTCAGGAACACGAGCCAGGGCTAGGTTTAGGGTTAGGATTTTGGAAGCTGTAAGGGCAGGGTATTGGTAGGTTTCGACTGAGGGAAGTTCTCCAAGGTTAGGGCAACTATCCAAATCAATCACAGGATTACAGTGAGGCAAGGGTGACATCCATGGTGATGGTGGAGAGTCAGGCCACAGGTATGTGATAATGTTAGGGTTAGGTACTTGTTAAAGTGTATGCGGTGGATGGGGATATGTTTAGATTTAGGATACTACACTGACGTGTGGGCGAAGGCCTGTTTGGTCTTCATCATTAAGGTATGGCATCGGTGACATCAATGCTGATGGTGAGCCTTCAGATTAAGGAACCTGGGCTAGGGTTAGGGTTTTCTGAAAGGAAAGGTCTATGCAGGTCTATGCAGAAAATATGGTTATGGACAGAATTTGGGTGCAATTCTGATGTGAGGGCAAGTGTGAGATCGAGTCAGAGGATTAAGGGAGTCACAATTGATAGCAACGGTGAAGGTGAAGAATCTGGTTCAAGGGTCAGATCTAGGGTTAGGGTTATGTGTTCAGTAAGGAGTACGGATGAGATAGGGTCGCAGTTAGAATTCGGATCCGCCTCTGATGTGAGGGGGAGTACAAGAATAAGTTTAAGGTTTAAGGTGAGGTGAGGGTGATATCAATGATGAAGGTGAAGTGTCAGATCCTGTCAGATCAATGATGAAGGTGAAGTGTCAGAAGGCACCAGGGATAGGGTTAGCATTAGTTGTAAGGTAAGGAGTATGCGGAAGATTGAGTGACATTTAGAGTTCTGATCCGACTCTGACATGAGGGCAGTGGCCAGAACGAGCTTCAGGATTATGGGGAGGAATGACAGACGTTGATGCTGATGGTGGCGGTTCAGTGAAGGGGCTGGGGATAGGGTTAGGGTTATCTGTAAGAGAAAATCCTTGCGGTAGAGACGGTTACCGAGAGAATGAGGGTTCTCTTCTGATGTGAGTGGAGTGTGAGATTGAAGCTCCGAGTTAAGATGGGTCGTAATTGACATCAATGTTCCAGGTGAAGAATCTAGTCCTGATCTCAGCGCTAGTGTTAGGGTTAGGTGTTCAGTAATATTTACAGGAATATGGAGTTACATTTTGAGTTTGCGTCTGACTCTGACGTGAGGGCGAGGGCCTCCTTGAACTTCACATTTGTGGTGCGGCATAACAGACGTTGAAGGTGATGGTGTCGCTTCAGGTAAAGTGCCCAGGGTAGAGTAAGTGTATTGTGTTCTGTAAGATGTACAGGAAGGATAGGGTTATGGAAAGATTTCGGTTCTGTCTCTGATGGGAGGGCAAGTGCGGTATTGAGGTTAAGGATTACGATGAAGCGCGGGTGACGCCAATGGTTACGGAGAACTGGTGGGTCCAACAGTCATGGCTAATGTTAGAATTACTGGTTTGGGCTGTTGTACAGAAAGGATGAGTTAATTATTAGGGTTAGGGTCTAGCTCTGATGTGAGAGCGAGTTTGAAATTGCGTTTCCATGGTGAGGAGAACCCAGGGTGTCTCTCATGGTAATGCTTTGCGTATACGTTCAGGCATCAATTTTAAGGTTAAAATTTTGTGCTCTGTGGTATACAGAGACATACACATTATGGATAGAGTTAGCTTCTGGGTCTGATGTGACGGGGAGTGCAAGAAGGTAGACCAGGTTTATGGTGAGGCATGGTTGACGTCAATGGACAAGGTGGCGAGTCAGGACCTCGAGCCCAGGCTAGGGTTAGGGTAAGGTTCTGGAAAGCTGTAGGGGCAGGGTATTGGTACGTTTAGACTGAGGGTCCTTCTCCAAGGTTAGGGCATCTGTCCATTTCAGTAGCTGGATTGCAGTGAGGTAAGAGTGACATCCATGGTGATGGTGGATGGTCAGAACAAAGGTATGTGCTAGGCTTAGGATTAGGTAATAGTTAAAGTATATGCGGTGGATGGGGTTATGTTTAGATTTAGAATCCTTCTCTAATGTGTGGGCAAAGGCCAGTCTGGACTTCATCATTAAGGTGTGGCATCGGTGACATCAATGCTGACGGTGAGCATTCAGGTTAAGGATCCTGGGCTAGAGTTAGGGATTTCTCTAAGGAAAAGTCTATGCAGAAAATATGATTATGGAGATATTTAGTGTGCAATTCTGATGTTAGGGCGAGTGTGAGATCGAGTCAGAGGATTAAAGGAGTCATAGCTGATAGCAACGGTGAAGTTGAAGAATCTGGTTCAAGGGTCAGATCTGGGGTTAGGGTTATGTGTTCGATAAGGAGTATGGGTGAGATAGGGTTGCAGTTAGAATTCGGATCCTCCTCTGATGTGAGGGTGAATGCAAGAATAAATTTAAGGTTTAAGATGAACTGAGGGTGACCTCAAAAATTAAGGTGAAGTGTCTGATCCTGGCACCAGGGTAGGGTTTGCATTGGTTGTAAGGTAAGGAGTATGCGGAAGATTGAGTGTCAGTTAGAGTTCTGATCCGAGCCTACATGAGGGCAGTGGCCAGAACGAGATTCAGGATTATGGGGAGGAATGACAAACGTCGATGCTGATGGTGGCGGATCAGTGAAAGGGTTCTGGGATAGGCTTAGGGTAATCTGTAAGAGAAAATCTATTTGGAAGCGACGGTTTAAGAGAGAATTAGGGTTCTCTTCTGATGTGAGAGCGAGTGTGAGATTCAAGCTCAGTGTTAAGATGTGTTGAAGTTGACATCAATGTTGCAGGTGAAGAATCTAGTCCAGGGCTTGGCGCTAGGGTTAGGGTTAGGTGTTCAGTAAGATTTACAGTAATACGGAGTAAGATTTAGAGTTCGCATCTTACCCTGACGTGAGGGCAAGGGCCACCTTGAGCTTCAGGCTTATTGGGCGGCATGACAGACGTTGAAGCTGATGGTGTCCATTCATGTAATGTGCCCAGGACTAGAGTAAGTTTATTATGTTCTTTAAGGTGTACAGGAAGTGTAGGTTTATGGAAAGATTTCGGGTTTGTCTCTGATGGGAGGCGAAGCGCGGGATTGAGGTTAAGGATTACGATGAAGCGCGGGTGATGCTAATGGTTACGGTGAAGGAGCAGGTCCAAGAGTCATGGCTACAGTTAGAATTACTGGTTTGGGCTGTTGTACAGAAAGGATAAGTTAATTATTAGCGTTAGGATCTAGCTCTGATGTGAGTGCAACTGTAAAATTGTACTTCCGTGTTGAGGAGATCCCTGGGTGTCTCTGACGCTGACGCTTTGCGTATAGGTCCACGCTTCAGTTTTAGGGTTAAAATTGTGTGTTCTCTCTGGTATACAGAGACATTCCCATTATGGATAGAGTTAGATTCTGGGTCTGTTGTGACGGGGAGCGCAAGATGTTTGATCAGATTTATGGTGCAGCATGGTTGACGTCAATGGTCAAGGTGAGGTGCCAGGACCACGAGCCAGGGCTAGGGTTAGGATTAGGATTTTGGAAAGCTGTAGGGGCAGGGTATTGGTTCATTTATTCTTTGTTTTCTTCTCCAAGGTTAAGGCAACTGTCCAATTTAGTCGCTGGATTGCAGTGAGGCAAGGGTGACATCCATGGTGATGGTGGAGGGTCAGGCCACAGGTATGTGCTAGGGTTAGGTTAGGTAATAGTTAAAGTGTAAGTGGTGGATGGGGTTATCTTTACATTTAGGATTCTACTCTGAAGTGTGGGCGAATGTCAGTTTGGACTTCATCATTAAGGTGTGGCATTGGTGACATCAATGCTGATGGTGTGCATTCAGGTTAAGGAACCTGTGCTGGGTTAGGGTTATCTGTAAGGAAAGGTCTATGTAGAAAATGTGGTTATGGACAGAATTCGGGTGCAATTCTGATGTGAGTGCGAGTGAGAGATCGATTCAGAGGATTAAGGGAGTCATAGTCGATAGCAACCGTAAAGGTGAAGTATCTGGTTGAAGGGTCAGATCTAGGGTTAGGGTTATGTGTTCTATAAAGGGTACGGGTGAGATAGCATTGCAGTTAGAATTCGGATCCGCCTTTGATGTGAGGGTGAGTGCTAGAATAAGTTAAGGTTTAAGGTGAAGTGAGGGTGTCATCAATGATGAAGGTGAAGTTTCAGATCTTGGCACCAGGGTTGGAGTTAGCATTAGTTGTAAGGTAAGGAGTATGCGGAAGATAGAGTGACAGTTAGAGTTCTGATCCTTCTCTGACATGAGGGCAGTGGCCAGAACGAGTTTCAGGATTGTGGGGAGGAAAGACAGACTTCGATGCTGATGGTGGTGGTTCAGTGAATGGGGCCTTGGATGGAGTAGGGTTATCTGTAAGAGAAAATCTATGCTGAAGAGACGTTTACTGAGAGAATTAGGGTTCTCTTCTGATGTGAGTGCCAGTGTGAGAATCAAGCTCAGTGTTAAGACATGTCAAAGTTGACATCAATATTGCCGGTGAAGAATCTAGTCCAGGGCTTGGCGCAAGTGTTAGGGTTAGGAGTTTAGTAAGATTTATAGGAATATGGAGTAACATTTAGAGTTCGCTTCTGACCCTGACGTGAGGCCTAGGGCCACCTTGACCTTCAAGCTAATGGTACGATATGACAGACGATGTAGCTGACGGTGTCGGAGCAGGTATAGTGCACAGGGCTAGAGTAAGTGTATTGTGTTCTGTAAGGTGAGCAGGAAGGATAGGGTTATGGAAAGATTTAAGGTTTTTCTCTGATGGGAGGCCATGTGCGGGATTGAGGTTAAGGATGACGATGAATCGCGGTGATGCCAATGGTTATGGTGAAGGGACAAGTGCACGAGTCATGGCTAGGGATATAATTATTGGTTTGGGCTGTTGTACAGAAAGGATGAGTTAATTATTATGGTTAGGTTCTAGCTCTGATGTGAGTGCGAGTGTGAAATTGCGTTTCTGTGTTGAGGAGATCCCTGGGAGTCTCTGATGCTGACACTTTGTGTATAGGTCCACGCATCAGTTTTAGCGTTAAAATTTTGTGTTCTCCTGGTATACAGAAATTCGCATTATGGATAGAGTTAGCTTCTTGGGCTGATGTGACGTTAAGCTAAAGATAGTGGATAAGGTTTATGGTGAGGCATGGTTCACGACAATGGACAAGGTGAGGTGTCAGGAACACGAGTCAGGACTATGGTTAGGGTTAGGTTTTTGGAAAGCTGTAGTGGCAGGGTATTGGTATGTTTAGACTGAGGGTCCTTCTCCAAGGTTAGGGCAACTGTCCAATTCAGTCACAGATTTACAGTGAGGCAAGGGTGACATCCATGGTGATGGTGGAGGGTCATGCCACAGGTATGTGCTAGGGTTAAGGTTAGGTAATTGTTAAGGTGTATGCGGTGGATGGGGTTATGTTTAGATTTAGGTTCCTACTCTGATGTGTGGGCGAAGGACAGTTTGAACTTCATCATTAATGCATGTCATCGGTGACATCAATGCTGACGGTGAGCATTCAAATTAAGGAATCTGGGCTTGGGAAAGGGTTTTCTTTAAGTAATGGTCTATGAAGAAAATATGGTTAAGGACAGAATTAGGGTGTAACTCTGATGTGAGGACGAGTGTGAGATCAAGTCAGAGGTTTAAGGGAGTCATAGTTGATAGCAACGGTGCATGTGAAGAATCTGCTTCAAGGGTCATATCTAGGTTTATGGTTATGTGTTCGATAAGGAGTACGGGTGAAATAGAATTGCAATTAGAATTCGGATCCGCCTCTGATGTGAGGGTGAGTGCAAGAATAAGTTTAAGGTTTAAGGTGAAGTGAGTGTGACATCAACGATGAAGGTGAAGTGTCAGATCCTGGCACCAGGGATAGGGTTAGCATTAGTTGTAAGGTAAGGAGTATGCGGAAGGTTGAGTGACAGTTAGAGTTCTGATCCCACTCTGACATGAGTGCAGTGGCCAGAACGAGCTTCAGGATTATGGGGAGGAATGACAGACGTCGATGTCGATGGTGGCGGTTCAGTGAAAGGGGCCTGGGATAGAGTTAGGTTTATCTGTAACAGATTATCTATTCTGTGGAGATGGTTAATGAGAGAATTTGTGTTCTCTTCTGATGTGAGTGCGAGTGTGAGATTCAATCTCCCAGTTAAGATGTGTTATTGTTGATGTCAATGTTGGAGGTGAAGAATCTAGTCCAGGGCCTGCCGCTAGGGTTAGGTTTAGGTGTTCAGTAAGATTTGAAGGATTATGGAGTTACGTTTAGATTTTGCATCTGACACTGACATGTTGGTGAAGGCCTACTTCATCTTCAGGCTTATGGTGCTGCATGACAGACATTGAAGCTGATGGTGTCGGTTCAGGTAAAGTGCCCAGGGCTTGAGTAAGTGTATTGTGTTCTGTAAGCTGTACAGGAAGGATACGGTTATGGAAAGAATTCGGGTTTTTCTCTGATGGGAGGGCACGTGCAGGATTTAGATTAAGGATTACGATGAAGTGGGGGTGATGCCAATGGTTACGGTGATGGGGAAAGACCATGAGTCATGGCTAGGGTTAGAATTATTGGTTTGGGCTGTGTACACAAAGGATAAGTTAATTATTTGGGTTGGTGTCTAGCTCTGAAGTGAGTGCCAGTGTGAAATTGCGTTTCCATGTTGAGGAGATCCCTGGGTGTCTCTGATGCTGAGGCTTTGCATATAGGTCCAGGCATAAGTTTTAGGAGTAAAATTTTATGTTCTCTCTGGTATAGAGAGACATTCGCATTATGGATAGAGTTAGCTTCTGGCTCTGATGTGGAGTGCAAGATTGTGGATCAGGATTATTGGGAGGCATGGTTGACGTAATTGGTCAAGGTGAGGTGTCAGGACCAGGAGCCACAGCTAGGGTTAGGTTTAGGTTTTTGGAAGGCTGCAGGGGCAGGATATTGGTACGTTTGAAAGGAGAGTTCATCTCCAAGGTTTGGGTAACTGTCCAATTCAGTGGCATAGTTACAGTGTGGCAAGAGTGACATCCATGGTGATGGTATACGGTCTGGCCACAGGTATGTTCTAGGTTTAGGGTTACGTTCTTTTTAAAGTGTATGCGGTAGATGGGGTTATGTTTAGATTTAGGAAACTACTCTTACTTGTGGGCGAAGGCCAGTTTGGTGTTCATCATTAACGTATGGCATAGGTGACATCAATGCTGATGGTGAGCATTCAGGTTAAGGAACCTGGGCTATGTTTAGGGTTTTCTGTAAGGAAATGTCTATGCAGAAAATATGGTTATAGACAGAATTAGGATGCAATTCTTATGTGAGGGCGTATGAGAGATCAAGTCAGGAGATTAAGGGAGTCATAGTTGATAGCAGTGGTGAAGGTGAAGAATCTGATTCAAGGGACAGATCCAGGGTTAGGGTTATGTGTTTGATAAGGAGTATGGGTGATATAAGTTTGCAGTTAGAATTCGCATCCTGCTCTGATGTGAGGGTGAGTGCAAGTATAAGTTTAAGTTTGAAAGTGAAGTGAGTGTGACATCAATGATGTAGGTGTAGTGTCAGATCTTGGCACCAGTAATAGGCTTAGCATTGGTTGTAAGTTAAGGAGTATGCGGAAGATTGAGTGACAGCTGGGTTCTGATCCGACTCTGACAGAAGGGCAGTGCCCAGAACGAGCTTCAGAACTATGGGGAAGAATGACAGACGTCGATGCTGATGGTGACGGTTCAGTGAAAGGGGCCTGGGATAGGGTTACAGTTAGTGTAAGAAAATGTATACGTAAGAGACGCTTACTGAGAGAATTTGGGTTCTCTTCTGATGTGAGTGTGAGTGTGAGATTCAAGATCAGTGTTAAGATGTGTCATAGTTGACATCAATGTTGCAGGTGATGAATCTTGTCCAGGGCTTGGTGTTAGGGTTAGGGTTAGGTGTTCCCTAGGATTTACAGGAATATGGAGTTTCATGTTGAGTTCGCATCTGACCCTGACATGAGGGTAAGGGGCACCTTCAGCTTCAGAATTATGGTGTGGCATTACAGACGTTGAAGCTGATAGTGTCAGTTCAGGTAAAGTACGCAGGGCTAGAGTAAGTGATTTGTGTTCTGTACAGAGTACAGGAAGGATAGGGTTATGGAAAGATTTCGGGTTTGTCTCTGATGGGAGGGCAAGCGAGGGATTTAAATGAAGGATTACAATGAAGCGCGGGTGATTCCAATGGTTTCGGTGAAGGGGCAAGTCAACGAGTCATGGCTAGGGTTAGAATTACTGGTTTGGGCTGTTGCCCAGAAAGGATAAGTTAATTATTATTGTAAGGATCTAGCTCTGATGTGAATGTGAGTGTGAAATTGGGTTTCCATGTTGAGGAAATCCCTGGGTGTCTCTGTTGCTGATGCTTTGTGAATAGATCCAGGTATCAGTTTTAGGGTTAAAATTTTTTGTTCTTTCTGGTATACAGAGACATTCGCATTGCAGATAGCGTTAGCTTCTGCGTCTGATGTGAAGCGGAGTGCAAGATTGTGGATCAGGTTTATGGTGAGGCGTAGTTGACGTCAATGGACTAGGTGAGGTGTCAGGACCAGGAGCCAGGGCTAGGTTTAGGGTTAGGTTTTGGAAAGCTGTAGGGGCAGGGTATTGGTACGTTTAGACTGAGGGTCCTTCTCCAAGGTTAGGGCAACTGTCCAATTCTGTCGCAGGACTACAGTGAGGCAAGGTGACACCCATGGTGATTGTGGAGGGTCAGGCAATAGGTATGTGCTAGGTTTAGGTTTAGGTAATTGTTAAAGTGTATGCGGTGGATGGGGATATGTTTAGATTTAGGATCCTACTCTGACATGTGGGTGAAGGCAAGTTTGGACTTCATCATTAAGGTATGGCACATGTGACATCAATGCTGACGGTGAGTATTCATGTTAAGGAACCTGGGCTAGGGTTAGAGTTTTCTGTAGGGAAGGTCTATGCAGGTCTATGCAGATAATATGGTTATGGACAGAATGAGGGTGCAATTCTGAATTGTGGGCGAGTGGAGATCGAATCAGTGGATTAAGGGAGTCATCGTTGTTAGAAACGCTGAAGGTGAAGAATCTGGTTCAAGGGTCAGATCTAGGGTTAGGGTTATGTGTTTGATAAGGAGTACGGGAGAGATAGGGTTGCAGTTAGAAATCGGATCCACCTCTGATGTGAGGGTGAGTGCAAGAATAAGTTTATGGTTTAAGGTGAAGTGAGGGTGACAACAATGATTAGGTGAAGTGTCAGATCCTGGCACCAGGGATGGGGTTACCATTAGCTGTAAGGTAAGGAGCATGCGGAAGATTGAGTGTCAGTTAGAGTTCTGATACGACTCTGACATGAGGGCAGTGGACAGAACGAGCTTCAGGATTATGGGGAATAATGACCGACGTCGGTGCTGATGGTGTCGTTTCAGTGAAAGGGGCCTGGGATAGGGTTAGGGTTATCTGTAAGAGAAAATCTGTGCGGAAGACATGGTTACCGAATTAGGATTCTCTTCTTATGTGAGTGCGAGTGTGACACTCAAGCTTCCAGTTAAGATGTGTCGCAGTTGACATCAGTGTTACAGGTGAAGAATCTAGTCAAGGTCTTGGTGCTAGGGATAGGGTCAGTTGTTCAGCAGGATTTACGGTAATATGGAGTTACATTTAGAGTTCGCATCTGACCCTGAGGAGGGGATGAAGGCCACGTTGAGCTTCAGGCTTATGGTGAGGCATGACAGATGTCGAAGCTGATTGTGTCTGATCCGGTAAAGTGCCCATGGCTAGAGTAAGTGTATTCTGATCTGTAAGGTGTACTGTAAGGATAGGGTTATGGAAAGATTTCGGTTTTGTCTCTGATGGGAGGGCAAGTGCGGGACTGAGTTTAATTATTACGGTGAAGCAGGGGTGATGCCAATGGTTACAGTGAAGGGGCAGGTCCAAGAGACATGGCTGTGGTTAGAATTGCTGGTTTGGGCTGTTGTACAGAAAGGGTAAGTTAATTATCAGGGTTAGGGTCTAGCTCTGAAGTGAGTGCGAGTGTGAATTTGCGTTTCCGTGTTGAGGAGATCCCTGGGTGTCTGTAATGATGACGCTTTGCGTATAGGTTCAGACACCAGTTTTAGAGTTAAAATTTTTTGTTCTCGCTATTATGCAGAGATATTGGCTTTATTGATAGAGTTGGCTTCTGGGTCTGATGTGACGGGGAGTGCAAGTGTGTGGATCAGGTTTATGGTGTGGCATGGTTTACGTCAATGGACAAGATGAGGTGTCAGGACCACGAGCCAGGGCTAGGGTAAGGGTTAAATTTTTGGAAAGCTGTAGGGACAGGGTATTGGTACGTTTAGACTGAGGATCCTTCTCCAAGGATAGGGAAACTGTCCAATTCAGTAGCAGGATTACAGTGAGGCAAGGGTGACATCCATGGTTATTGTGGAGGGTCAGGCCACAGGTATGTGCTAGGGTTAGGGTTATGTAATTGTTAAAGTGTATGCGGTGGATGGGGTTATGTTTCGATTTAGGATCCTACTCTGACTTGCGGGTGAAGGCAAGTTTGGACTTCATCATTAAAATATGGCATCGGTGACATCAATGCTAACTGTGAGCATTCAGGTAAAAGAACCGGGGCTAGGGTTAGAGTTTTCTGTAAGGAAAGGTGTATGCAGAAAATATGGTTATGGACATAATTAGGGTGCAATTCTGATGTGATGTCAAGTGTGAAATCGAGTCAGAGGATTAAGGATATCATAGTTGATAGCAATGGTGAAGGTGAAGAATCTGGTTCAAGGGTCCGATCTAGGGTTAGGGTTATGTGTTCGAGAAGGTGTACGGGTGAGATAGGGTTACAGTTAGAATTCGGATCCGACTCTAATGTGAGGGTGAGTGCAAGAATAAGGTTAAGGTTTTAGATGAAGTGATGGTGACATCAATCATAAAGGTGCAGTGTCAGATCCTGGCAAAAGGTATAGGGTTATTATTAGTTGTTAGGTAAGGTGTATGCTGAAGGTTGAATGACAGTTAAAGTTCTGGTCCGAACCTGACATGAGTGCAGTGGCCAGAACGAGCTTCAGTATTATGGGGAAGAATGACAGGCTTCGATGCTCATGGTGGCGCTACAGTGAAGGGTCCTTGGATAGGATAACGGTTATCTGTAAGAGAACATCCTTTCAGAAGAAACGGTTACCGAGAGAATTAGGGTTCTCTTCTGATGTGAGTGTCAGTGTGAGATTCAAGCTCAGTGTTAAGATGTGTCGTATTTCACATCAGTGTTGCAGGTGAAGAATCTAGTCCAGGGCTTGAAGCTTTGGTTAGGGTTAGGTGTTCAGTAAGTTTTTGAGGTATATGGAGTTACACTTAGAGTTTGCATCTGACCCTGAAGTGAGGGCGAGGGCCACATTGAGCTTCAGGCTTATGGTGTGGCATGAGAGAAGTTGAAGCTGATGGTGTTGGTTCAGGTAAAGTGCCCAGGGGTAGAGAAAGTGTATTGTGTACTGTAAGGTGTACAGGAAATACAGGGTAATGGAAAGATTTGGGGTATGTCTCTGATGGGAGAGCAAGTGCAGGATTGAGGTACAGGATTACAATGAAGCGCGTGTGATGCCAATGGTTATGCTGAAGGGGCAGGTCCACGAGTCATGGCTATGGTTAGAATTACTGATTTTCGCTGTTGAACAGAAAGGATAAGTTAATTATTATGGTTAGTGTGTAGCTCTGATGTAAGTGCGAGTGTGAAATTGCGTTTCCGTGTTGAGTAGATACTTTGGTGTCTCTGAAGCTGACGCTTTGCCTATAGGTCCAGGAATCAGACTTAGGGTTAAAATTTTGTGTTCTCTCTGGTAAACAGAGACATTTGCATTATGGGTAGTGTTAGCTTCTGTGTCTGATGTGACGGGGAGCGCACGATAGTGGATCAGGTTTATGGTGAGGCATGGTTGATTCAGTGGTCAAGCTGAGCTGTCTGGACCACGAGCCAAGGCTAGGGTTAGGGTGAGGTTATTGGAAAGCTGTAGTGGCAGTGTATTGGTATGTTTAGACAGATGGTCGTCTTCCAAGGTTAGGGCAACTGTCAAATTCAGTCGCAAGACAACAGTGAGGTAAGGGTGAAATCCATGGAGATGGTGGTCGGACAGTCCACAGGTATGTGCTAGGGTTAGGGTTAGGTGATTGTTAAAGTGTATGCGGAGCATGGAGTTATGTTTAGGTATAGGATCCTACTCTGACATTTGGACGAAGGCCAGTTTGGACTTCATCATTAAGGTATGGCATCAGTGACATCAATGCTGATGGTGAGTATTCAGGTTAAGGAACCTGGGCTAGGGTTAGGGTTTTCTGTAAGGAAAGGTCTATGAAGAAAATATGGTTACAGACAAAATTAGGGTGCAATTCTGATGTGAGGGCGAGTGTGAGATCGAGTCAGAGGATTAAGGGAGTCATAGTTGATAGCAACGGTGAAGGTGAGGAATCTGGTTCAAGGGTCAGATCTAGGGTTAGGGTTATGTGTTCGAGAAGGTGTACGGGTGAGATAGGGTTGAAGTTAGAATTCGGATGCGCCTCTGATGTGAGGGTTAGTGCAAGAATAAGTTTAAAATTTAACGTGAAGTGAGGGTGTCATCAATGATGATGGTGAAGTGTCAGATCCTGGTACCAGGGAGAGGATTAGCCTTCGTTGTAAGGTAAGGAGAATGCGAAAGATTGAGTGACAGTTAGAGTTCTGAACCGACTCTGAGATGAGTGCAGTGACCAGAATGGGCTTCAGTATTATGGGGAGGAATGACAGACGTCGATGCTGATGGTGGCGGTTCAGTGAAAGGGGCGTGGGATATTGTTAGGGTTATCTGTAGGAGAAAATCTAAGCAGAAGTGACGGTTACTGAGAGAATTAGGGTTCGCTTCTGATGTGAGTGCAAGTGCGACCCTCAAGATCAGTGTTAGGATGTGTCGTAATTGACATCAATTTTGCAGGTGAAGAATCTAGTCCAGGGCTTGGTGCTAGGGTTAGGGTTAGCTGTTCAGTAAGTTTTACAGCAATATGGAGATACATTTAGAGGTCGCATCTGACCCTGACGTGAGGTCGAGGGCCACCTTGAGCTTCAGGCTTATGGTGCAGCATGACAGATGTGGAAGGTGATGGTGTCGGTTCAGGTAATGTGCCCAAGGCTAGTGCAAGTGCATTGTGTTCTGTATGGTGTACAGGAACGATAGGGGAATGGAAAGATTTCAGGTTTGTCTCTGATAGAAGGGCAAGTCAGGGACTTAGGTTACGGATTACAATGAAGGGCAGTTGATGCCAAAGGTTATGGTGAAGAGTCAAGTCCAAGAGTCATAGCTACGTTTAGAATTACTGGTTTGGGCAGTTGTACAGAAAGGATAAGATAATTATTAATGTTTGGGCCTAGTTCTAATATGAGTGAAAGTGTGAAATTGTGTTTCCATGTTGAGGAGATCCCTGGGTGTTCCTGACGCTGATGCTTTGCGTATAGGTCCAGGCATCAGTTTTAGGTTTCAAATTTTGTGTTCTGTCTGCTATACAGAGACATTTGCATTATGAATAGATTTAGCTTCCGGGTCTGATGTGAAGGGGAGCGAAAGATGGTGGATCAGGCTTATGGTGAGGCATGGTTGACGTCAATGGTTAAGGAGAGGTGTCAGGACCACGAAACAGGGCTAGGGTTAGGGTTAGGTGTTTGTAAAGCTGTAGGGGCAGGGTATTGGTACGTTTAGACTGAGTGTCCTTACCCAAGGTTAGGGCAACTGTCCGATTCAGTTGCAGGATTACAGTGAGGCAAAGGTGAAATCCGTGGTGATGGTGGAGGGTCAGGCCACAGGTATGTGCTAGGGTTAGGGTTAGGTACTTGCTAAAGTGTATTCGGTGAATGGGGTTATGTTTAGATTTAGGATCCTACACTGACAGGTGGGCGAAGGCCTGTTTGGTCTTCATCATTAAGGTATGCAATCAGTGACATCAATGCTGATGGTGAGCCTTCAGCTTAAGGAACCTGAGCTAGGGTTAGGGTTTTCTGTAAAGAAAAGTCCATGCATAAAATATGGTTATGGACAGAATGTGTGCAATTCTGCTGTGAGGGCGAGTGTGAGATCGTGTCAGAGGATTAAGGGAGTCATAGTTGATAGCAACGGTGTAGGTGAAGAATCTGTTTCAAGGGTCAGATCTAGGGATAGGGTTATGTGTTCGATAATTAGGTGACATAGGGTTGCAGTTAGAATTCGGATCCGCTTCTGATGTGAGGGTGAGTGTAAGAATAAGTTTAAGATTTAAGTTGAAGTGAGGGTGACATCAATGATGAAGGTGAAGTGTTAGATCCTGGCACCAGGGATAGGGTTAGCATTAGTGGTAAGGTAAGGAGTATGCGGAAGATTAAGTGACAGTTAGAGTTCTGATCCGACTCTGACATGAGGGCTGTGGTGAGAAAGGGCATCAGTATTATGGGGAGGAATGACAGACGTCGATGCTGATGGTGCCGGTTAAGTGAAAGTGGTCTGGTATAGGGTTAGGGTTATCTGTAAGAGAAAATCTATGTGGAAGAGACGGTTACCGAGAAAATTAGGATTCTCTTCTGATGTGAGTGTGAGTGTGAGATTCAATCTCAGTGTTAAGATGTGTCGTAGTTGACATCAATGTTGCAGGTGAAGAATCTTGTGCTGGGCTTGGTGCTAGTGTTAGGGTGAGGTGTTCAGTAAGATTTACAGGAATATGGAGTTACATTGAGAATTCGCATCTGACACTGATGTGAGGGTTAGTGCCACCTTGAGATTCAGGCTTATGGTGCGGCATGACAGACGGTGAAGCTGAATTGTCGGTTCATGTAAAGTACCCAGGGAAAGAGTAAGTTTACTGTGTTCTGTAAGGTGTAAAGGACCGATAGGTATATAGAAAGGTTGCGGGTTTGTCTCTGATGGGAGGGGAAGTGCGGGATTGGTGTTAAGGATTATGATGAAGCGCGGGTGATGCCAATGTTTGCGGTGAAGGGGCAGGTCCAAGAGTCATGGTTAGGGTTAGAATTACTGGTTTGGGATGTTGTACAGAACGAATGAGTCAATTATTAGGGTTAGGATCTAGCTCTTTTGTGGGTGGGAGTGTGAAATTGCGTTTCCATGTTGAGGAGAACCCTAGGTGCCTCTGATGCTTACGCTTTGCATATAGGTCCAGGCATCAGTTTTAGGGTTAAAATTTTGTGTTCTGTCTGGTATACAGACACATTCACATTATGGGTAGGTTTAGCTTCTGGGTCTGATGTGCCTGGGAGTGCAAGATGGTGGATCAGGTTTATGGTGAGGCATGGTTGACGTCAATGCTCAAGGTGAGTTGTCATTACCATGAGCCAGGGCTAGGGCTAGGGTTAGGACATTGGGAAGCTTTAGGGGCAGGATATTGGTACGTTTAGACTGAGGGTAATTCTCCAAGGTTAGGGTAACTGTCCAATACAGTCAGAGGATTACAGTGAGGCAAGTGTGACATCCACAGTGATGGTGGTGGGTCAGACCACAGGTATGTTCTAGGGTTAGGGTTTGGTAAATGCTAAAGTGTATGTGGTGGATGGGGTTATGTTTAGATTTAGGATCCTACTCTGAGGTGTGGGTGAAGGCCAGTTTGGACTTCGTCACTAAGGTATGGCATCGGTAACATCAATGCTGATGTTGAACATTCAGGTTAAGGAACCTGGGCTAGGGTTAGAGTTTTCTGGGAGGAAAGGTCTACGTAGAAAATATGGTTATGGTCAGAATTAGGCTGCAAATCTGATGTGAGGGCGAGTGGGAATTCGACTCAGAGGATTTAGTAAGTCGTAGTTGATAGCAATGGTGAAGGTGAAGAATCTGCTTCAAGGGTCAGTTCTAGGGTTAGTGTTATGTGTTTGATAAAGAGTACAGGTGAGACAGAGTTGCCGTTAGAATTCAGATCTGCCTCTGATGTCAGGGTGAGTGCTAGAATAAGTTTAAGGTTTAAGGTGAAGTGAGGGTGACATTAGTGATGAAGGTGAAGTGTCAGATCTTGGCAGCAGGGATAGGGTTGGCATAAGTTGTTAGGAAAGGAGTATGCAGAAGATTGAGTCATAGTTAGAGTTGTGATCCGACTCTGACATGAGGGCAGTGACAGAACCAGCTTCAGGATTATGGGGAGGAATGACAAAAATTGATTGTGGCGGTTGAGTGAAAGGGGCCTGGGATAGGTTTAGGGTTATCTGTAAGAGAAAATCTATGTGGAAGAGACGGTTACCGAGAGGATTAGGTTTCTCTTCTGGTGTGAGTGTGAGTGTGAGATTCAAACTCAGTGTTTAGATGTGTCGTAGATGACATCAATATTGCAGGTGAAGAATCTAGTCCAGGGCTTGGCGCTAGGGTTAGGAGTAGGTGTTCAGTAATATTTACAGGAATATGGAGTAACATTTAGAGGTCGTATCTAACCCTGACATGAGGACGAGGGCCACCTTGAGCTTCATGCTTTAGGTGCGGCATGAGAGACGTTGAAGCTGATGGTGTCGGTTCAGGTAAAGTCCCCAGGGCTAGAGTAAGTTTATTTTGTTCTGCAAGGTGTACAGGAAGTATAGGGTTATGGAGAGATTTCGGAGTTGTCTCTGATGGGAGGGCAACTGCGGTATTGAGGTTATGGATTACCATGAAGCGCGGGTGATTCCAATGGTTACGTAAAGGGGCAGGTCCAAGAGTCATGGCAACGGTTAGAATTACAGGTTTGGTCTGTTGTACAGAAAGGGTGAGTTAATTGTTAGGGTTAGGGTCTAGCTCTGATATGAGTGCAAGTGTGAAATTGCGTTTCCGTGTTGAGGTGGTCCCTGGGTGTGTCTGATGCTGACACTTTGCGTATAGGTCCAGGCATCAGTTTAAGTGTTAAAATTTTGTGTTCTCTCTGGTATACAGAGATATTCGTATTATGGATAGTGTTAGCTTCTTTGTCTGATGTGAAAGGGAGCGCAAGATGTTGTACACTGCTTATGGTGAAGCATGGTTGACGTCAATGGTCAAGTTGAGGTGTCTGGACCACGAGCCAGGGCTACGGTTAGCGTTAGGTTTTTGGAAAGCTGTAGGGGAAAGTTATTGACACGTTTAGACTGAGGGTCCTTTTCCACGTTTAGGGCATGTGTCCAATTCAGTCGCAGGGGTACATTGAGGCAAGGGTGACAACCATGGTGATACTGGAAGGTCTGGCTACAGGTATGTGCTAGAGTTAGTGTTACGTAATTGTTAAAGTGTATACGGTGGATGGGGTTGGGTTTAGATTTAGTTTCCTACTCTGACGTGTGGGCTAAGGCCAGTTTGGACTTCATCATTAAGTTATTGTATCAGTGACATCAATGCTGACAGTGAACATTCATGTTTAGGAACCTGGGCCAGGGTTAGAGTTTTGTGAAAGTAAACGTCTATGCACAAAATATGGTTATGGACAGAATTAGGGTGCAGTTCTGATGTGAGGGTGAGTGGGAGATCGAGTCAGAGAATTAAGGGTGTCATATTTGATAGCAACGGTGAAGGTGAAGAATCTGGTTCAAGTGTCCCATCTAGGGTTAGGGTTATGTGTTCGATAAGTAGTACTGGTGAGATAGGGTTGCAGTTAGAATTTGGATCTGCCTCTGATGTGAGGGTGAGTGCAAGAATAAGTTTAAGGTTTAAGGTGAATTGAGGGTGACATCAATAATGAAGGTGAAGTGTCAGATCCTGGCACCAGGGATAGGGGCAGCATTAGTTGTACATTAAGGAGTATGCGGAAGTTTGTGTGACAGTTAGAGATTTGATCCGACTCTGACATGTGGGCAGTGGCCCGAACGAGCTTCAGCATTATTGGGAGCAATGACAGACGTCGATGTTGATGGTGGCGGATCAGTGAACGGGGCCTGGGATTCGGTTCGGGTTATTTGTAAGAGAAAATCTATGTGGAAGTGATGGTTACAGAGAGATTAGGGTTCTCTTCTAATGTGAGTGCGAGTGTGAGATTCAAGCTCAGTTTTAAGATGTGTCATAGTTGACATCAACGTTGCAGGTGAAGAGTTTAGTCCAGGGTTTGCACTAGGGTTAGTGTTAGGGGTTCAGTAAGATTTACAGGAATATGGAATTACATTTAGAATTCGCATGTCACCCTGACATGATGGTGAGGGCCACCTTGAGATTCAGGCTTATGGTGCGGCATGACAGACGTTGAAGCTGATGGTGACTGTTCAGGTAAAGTGCCCATGGCTAGAGTAAGTTTATTGTGTTCTGTAAGGTTAACAGGAAGGATAGGGTTATGGAAAGATTTCGGGTTTGTCTCTGATGGGAGGGCACGTCTGGGATTGAGGTTAAGGATTACGATGTATTGCGGGTGATGCCAATGGTTGCAGTGAAGGGGCATGTCCAAGAGTCATGGCTAAGGTTAGAATTACTGGTTTGGCGCTATTGTACAGGAAGGATGAGTTAATTATTTGGGTTAGGGTCTAGCTCTGATGTGAGTACGAGTGTGAAATTACGTTTCCGTGTTTAGGAGATCCCTGGGTGTCTTTGATGCTAACGCTTTCGTATGGGTCCAGGCAGCAGTTTTAGGGTTACAATTTTGTGTTCTCTCTGGTATACAGAGAAATTCGCATTATGGATGGAGTTAGGTTCTGGGTCTCATGTGACGGGGAGCACAACATTGTGGATCAGGTGTATGGTGAGGCATGGTTGATGACAATGGTCAAAGTTAGATTTCAGGACCACGAGCCAGGTCTAGGTTTAGGGTGAGGTTTTTGGAAATCTGTAGGGGCAGAGTATTAGTACGTTTAGAGTGAGGGTCCTTCTCCAAGGAGAGGGCAACTGTCCAATTAATTCGCAAGATTACCGTGAGGCACGTGTGACATCCATGGTGATGGTCGAGGGTCAGGACACAGGTATGTTCTAGGGTTAGGGTTAGGTAATTGTTAAAGTGTATGCTGTGGATGGTGTTATGTTTAGATTTAGGGTCCTACTCTGATGTGTGGACGAAGGCCAGTTTGGACTTCATCTTTAAGGTATGGCATCGGTGACATCAATGCTGATGGTGAGCATTCAGGTTAAGGAACCTGGGCTAGGGTTAGAGTTTTCTGTAAGGAAAGGTCTATGAAGAAAATATGTTTTTGGACAGAATTAGTGTGCAGATCTGATTTGCAGGCGAGTGTTAGATCGAGCCAGAGGATTAAGAGAGTCATAGTTGATAGCAACAGTGAAGGTGAAGAATCTGGTTCAAGGGTCAGATCTAGGGTTAGGGTTATGTGTTCAATAAGGAGTACGGGTGAGATATGGTTGCAGTTAGAATTCGGATCCACCTCTGATGTGAGGGTGAGTGCACGAATAAGTTTATGGTTTAAGGTGAAGCTTCGGTGACATCAATGATGAAGATGAAGTGTCAGACGCTGCAACCAGGGATAGGTTTAGCATTACTTGAAAGGTAAGGAGTATATGGAAGAATGAGTGACAGTTGGAGTTCTGATCCGACTCTGACATGAGGGCAGTGGCCAGAACGAGCTTCAGGATTATGGGGAGGTTTGACAGACTTCGATGGTGATGGTTGCGGTTCAGTGAAAGGGGCCTGGGATAGGGTTAGCGTTTTCTGTAAGAGAAAATCCATGTGGAAGAGATTTTTACCGAGAGAATTAGGGTTCTCTTCTGACGTGAGTGCGAGTGTGAGATCCAAGCTCTGAGTTAAGATGTGTCGTAATTGACATCAATGTTGCAGGTGAAGAATCTCGTCCTGGGCGTGCTGCTAGGGTTATGGTAAGGTTTTCAGTAAGATTTACAGGAATATGGAGTTACATTTAGAGTTCACATCTGACCGTGATGTGAGGGCGAGGGCCACCTTGCTCTTCAGAGTTATGGTGTGGAATGACAGACGTTAAAGCTGATGGTGTCAGTTCAGATAAAGTGCCCAGGGCTACAGTAAGTTTATTGTGTTCTGTAAGGTGTACAGGAAGAATAGGGCTATGGAAAGATTTCAGGTTTGTCTCTGATGGGAGGGCAATTGCCGGATTGAGATTAAGGATTACAATGAAGCGCGGGTGATGCCAATGATTACGGGTAAGGGGCAGGTCCAAGTGTCATGGCTAGGCTTATAATTACTGGTTTGGGCTGTTGTACAGAAAGGATAAGTTAATTATTAGGTTTAGGGTTTGGCTCTGATGTGAGTGCGAGTGTGAAATTGCGTTTCCCTTTTTAGATCACAGAGTGTCTCTGATGATGACGCTTTGCGTATAGGTCCACACATAATCTTTAGGGTTAAAGTGTTGTGTTCTCTCTGGTATACAGAGACATTCGCTTAATGGATAGAGTTAGCTTCTGGGTCTGAAGTGACGGGGAGCGAAAGATGATGGATCAGGTTTATGGTGAGGCATGGTTGACATCAATTGTCAAGGTGAGGTGTCAGCACCATGAGGCAGGGCTAGGGTTAGGGTTAGGATTTTGGTAAGCTGTAGGGACAGGGTATTGGGACGTTTAGCTAAGGGTCCTTCTCCACAGTTAGGGCAACTGTCCAATTCAGTCACAGGATTAGAGTGAGGCAAGGGTGACATCCTTGGTGATGGTGGAGGGTCAGGCCACAGGTATGTGCTAGGGTTATGTATTTGTAATTGATAAAGTGTATGCAGTGAATGGGGTTATATTTAGATTTAGGATCCTACTGTGATGTGTGGACGAAGGCCAGTTTGTGCATCATCGTTAATGTATATATTCGGTGATATCAATGCTGACAGCGAGCATTCAGAATAAGGAACCTTGTCTAGGGTTAGAGTTTTCTGTAAGGAAATGTTTATTCAGGTCTCTGCAGAAAACACGGTTATGGACAAAATGAAGGTGCAATTCTTATGTGAGGGCGAGTGTGAGATCGAGTCAGAGGATTAAGTGTATCATAGTTGATAGCACATGTGAACTTGAAGAATCTGGTTCATGAGTCAGATCTAGGGTTAGGTTTATGTGTTCGATAAGGGGTACGGATGAGATAGGGTTACAGTTAGAATTCGGATCCGCCTGTGATGTGAGGGTGAGTGCAAGAATAAGTGTAAGGTTTAAGGTGAAGTGAGGGTGACATCAATGATGAAGGTGAACTGTCAGATCCTGGCACCAGGGATAGGGTTAGCTTTAGTTGTAAGGTAAGCAGTATGCGGAAGATTGAGTGTCAGAGTTCTGATCCAACTCTGACATGGGGGCAGTGGCCAGAAATAGCTTCAGGATTATGGGGAGGAATGACAGATGTTGATGGTGGCGGTTGAGTGAAAGGGGTTAGGGATAGGGTTAGGGTTATCTGAAAGAGAAAATCTATGTGGAAGAGATGGTTACCAAGAGAATTAGAGGTCTCTTCTGATGTGAGTGCGAGTGTGAGATTCAAGCTCCGAGTTAAGATGTGTTGTAGATGACATCAATGTTGCAGATGAAGAATCTAGCCCAGGGCTTGGCGCTAGGGTTAGGGTTATTTGTTGAGTAAGATTTACAGGAATATACAGTTACATTTAGAGTTCGCATCTGTCCCTGACGTGAGGGCATTCGCCACCTTTAGCTTCAGGCTTATAGTGCGGCATGACAAACGTTGATGCTGATAGTGTTGGTTCAGGTAAAGTGCCCAGGGCTAGTGTAAGTTTCTTGTGTTCTGTAAGGTGTACAGGAAGTATAGTTTATGGAAAGATTTCGTGTTTGTCTCTGATGGTAGGGCAAGTGCGGGCTTGAGGTTAAGGATTACGATGAAGCGCAGCTGATGCCAATGGTTACGGTGAAGGGGCAGGTCCAAGAGTCATTGCCAGGGCTAGGATTACTGCTTTCGGCTGTTGTACAGAAAGGATGTGTTAATTATTAGGGTTAGAGTCTAGCTCTGATTTGAGTGCGAGTGTGAAATTGCGTTACCTTGTTGAGGAGATCTCTGCGTGTCTCTGATCCTGACGCTTTGGGTATAGGTCCAGGCATCAGTTTTAGGGTAAAAATTATTCATTTTCTGTGGTATACAGAGACATTCGCATAATGGATAGAGTTAGCTTCTGGACCTGTTGCGACAGGGAGCGCTAGATGGTGGATCAGGTTTATGGTGAGGCATGGTTGACCTCAATGGCCAAGGTGAGGTGTCAGGAATACGAGCCAGGGCGACGGTTAGTGTTAGGTTTTTGGAAAGCTGTAGGGGCAGGGTATTCATACGTTTAGACTGAGGATCCTTCTCCAAGCTTTGGGCAACTGTCCAATTCAGTCGCAGGATTACAGTGAGGCAAGGGTGACATCCATGGTGATGGTGGAGGATCAGGCCACAGGAATGTGCTAGGGCTGCGGTTAGGTAATTCTTAAAGTGTATGCAGTGGATGGGGTTATGTTTAGATTTAGTGTCCTATTCTGACGTATGGACGAATGCAAGTTTGAACTTCATCATTAAGGTATGGCATCGGTGACATCAATGCTGATGGTGAGCATTCAGGTTAAGGAACCTGGGCTAAGGTTAAGGATTTCTGTAAGGAAAGGTCTATGCAGAAAATATGGTTATGGACAGAATTAGGGTGCAATTCTGATGTGAGGGCGTGTGTGAGATCGAGTCAGAGGATTAAGGGAGTCATAGTTGATAGCAACGGTGAAGGTGAAGAATCTGGTTCAAGGGTCAGATCTAGGGTTAGGGTTATGTGTTTGATAAGAGGTACTGGTGAGATAGGGTTGCAGTTAGAATTTGAATCCGCCTCTGATGTGATGGTGAGTGCAAGAATAAGTTTAAGATTTAAGGTAAAATGAGGTAGACATTAATGATGAAGGTGAAATGTCAGATCCTGGCACCAGGGATAGGGTTAGAATTAGTTGTAAGTTAAGGAGTATGCGGAAGATTGAGTAACAGTTAGAGTTCTGATCCGACTCTGACATGAGGGCAGTGGCGAAAATGAGCATCAGTATTAAGGGGGGGGAATGACAGACGTCGATGCTGATGGTGGCGGTTCAGTGAAAGTGACCTGGGATAGGGTTAGGGTTATCTGTAAGAGAAAATCTATGCGGAAGAGACGGTTCCCGAGAAAATTAGGGTTCTCTTCTGATGTGAGTGCGAGTGTGAGACTCAAGCTCAGTGTTAAGATGTGTGGTAGTTGATATCAATGTTGCAGGTGGAGAATCTTCTGTGGGGCTTGGTGCTAGGGTTAGGGTTAGTTGTACAGTAAAATTTACAGGAGTATGTATATACATTTAGAGGTCACATCTTACCCTACCATGAGGGCAAGGGCCCCCTTGACCTTCAGGCTTATAGTGAGGCATGACAGATATTGAAGCTGATGGTGTCAGTTCAGGTAAAGTGCCCAGTGCTATAGTAAGTGTATTGTGTTCTGTAAGGTGTACAGGAAGTACAGGGTTATGGAAAGATTTCGGGTTTGTCTCTGATAGGAGGGCAAGTGTGGGATTGAGGTTAAGGATTACGATGAAGCCCGGGTGATGCCAATGATTACGGTGAAGGGGCAGGTCCAAGAGTCATGGCTAGGGTTAGAATTACATGCTGGGGCTGTTGTACAGAAAGGATGAGTTAATCATTAGGGTTAGGGCTTAGCTCTGATATGAGTGTGAGTGTGAAATTGCGTTTTCGTGTTGAGGAGATCCCTTGGTGTCTCAGATGCTGATGCTTTGCGTATAGGTCCAGGCATCAGTCTTAGGGTTAAAATTTTGTGTTCTTTCTGGTATACAGACACATTCAGTTTATGGATAGAGATAGCTTCTGGGACTGATGTGAAAGGGAGAGCAAGATGGGGGATCAGGTTTGTGGTGCAGCATGGTTGACGTCCATGGTCAAGGTGAGGTGTCAGGACCACTAGCCAGGGCTAGGGTTAAGGTTAGGTTTTTGGAAAGCTGTAGGGGCAGGGTATTGGTACGTTTAGACTGAGGGTCCTTATCCTATGTTAGAGGAGCTGTCCAATTCAGTCGCCGGATTACAGTGAGGCAAGGGTGACATCCGTGGTGATGGTGGAGGGTCAGGCCACCAGTATGTGCTAGGGTAAGGGTTAGGTAATTGTTAATGTGTATGCGGTGAATGGGGTTATGTTTAGGTTTAGGATCCTACTCTGACGTGTGGCTGAGGGCCTGTTCGGACTTCATCACTAAGGTATTGTATCAGTGACATCAGTCCTGACGTGACCATTCAGGTTAAGGAACCTGGGCTTGGGTTAGAGTTTTCTGTAAGGAAAGGTGTATGCAGAAAATATGGTTATGAACAGAATTAGGGTGCAATTCTAATGTGAGGGCGAATGTGAGATTGAGTCAGTGGATTAAGAGGATCATAGTTGATAGTATCGGTGAAGATGAAGAATCTGGTTCAAGGGATAGATCTAGGGTTAGGGTTATGTGTTCGATAAGGTGTACGGGTGAGATATTGATGCAGTTAGAATTCGGATCTGCCTCTGATGTGAGGGTGAGTGCAAGTATAAGTTTAAGTTTTAAGGTGAAGTGAGGGTGACATCAATTATGAAGGTAAACTGTCAGATCCTGGCACCAGGGATAGGGTGAGCATTAGCTGTAATATAAGGTGTATGCGGAAGCTTGAGTGACAGTTATAGTTCTGGCCTGACACTGACATGAGTGCAGTGGCCAGAACGAACTTCAGGATTATGGGGAGGAATGACAGACGTCGATGCTGATGGTAGCGGTTCAGTGAATTGGGCCTGGGATAGGGTAGTGTTATCTGTAAGAGAATATTCATGCAGAAGAGACGGTTACGAGAGAATTAGGGTTCTCCTCTGATGTGAGTGTGAGTATGAGATTCAAGCTCAGTATTAAGATGTGTTGTAGTTCACATCAATGTTACATGTTAAGAATCCAGTCCAGGGCATGGCGCTAGTGTTACGGTTATGTGTTCAGTAGGATTTACAGGAATATGGAGGTACATGTAGAGTTTGATTCTGACCCTGATGTGAGGGTAAGGGCCACCTTGAGCTTCAGGCTTACGGTGCGGCATGACAGACGTTGAAGCTGACGGTGTCGGTTCAGGTAAAGTGCCCAGATCTAGAATAAGTTTATTGTGTTCTGGAAAGTGTACAGGAAGGATAGGGTAATGGGAAGATTATGGGTTTGTCTCTGATGGGAGGGCAAGTGCGGGATTGAGGTTAAGGTTTACAATGAAGCACGGGTGATGCCAATGTTTGCGGTGAAGGGGCAGGTCCAAGAGTCATGGTTAGGGTTAGAATTACTGGTTTGGGATGTTGTACAGAACGAATGAGTCAATTATTAGGGTTAGGATCTAGCTCTTTTGTGGGTGGGAGTGTGAAATTGCGTTTCCATGTTGAGGAGAACCCTAGGTGCCTCTGATGCTTACGCTTTGCATATAGGTCCAGGCATCAGTTTTAGGGTTAAAATTTTGTGTTCTGTCTGGTATACAGACACATTCACATTATGGGTAGGTTTAGCTTCTGGGTCTGATGTGCCTGGGAGTGCAAGATGGTGGATCAGGTTTATGGTGAGGCATGGTTGACGTCAATGCTCAAGGTGAGTTGTCATTACCATGAGCCAGGGCTAGGGCTAGGGTTAGGACATTGGGAAGCTTTAGGGGCAGGATATTGGTACGTTTAGACTGAGGGTAATTCTCCAAGGTTAGGGTAACTGTCCAATACAGTCAGAGGATTACAGTGAGGCAAGTGTGACATCCACAGTGATGGTGGTGGGTCAGACCACAGGTATGTTCTAGGGTTAGGGTTTGGTAAATGCTAAAGTGTATGTGGTGGATGGGGTTATGTTTAGATTTAGGATCCTACTCTGAGGTGTGGGTGAAGGCCAGTTTGGACTTCGTCACTAAGGTATGGCATCGGTAACATCAATGCTGATGTTGAACATTCAGGTTAAGGAACCTGGGCTAGGGTTAGAGTTTTCTGGGAGGAAAGGTCTACGTAGAAAATATGGTTATGGTCAGAATTAGGCTGCAAATCTGATGTGAGGGCGAGTGGGAATTCGACTCAGAGGATTTAGTAAGTCGTAGTTGATAGCAATGGTGAAGGTGAAGAATCTGCTTCAAGGGTCAGTTCTAGGGTTAGTGTTATGTGTTTGATAAAGAGTACAGGTGAGACAGAGTTGCCGTTAGAATTCAGATCTGCCTCTGATGTCAGGGTGAGTGCTAGAATAAGTTTAAGGTTTAAGGTGAAGTGAGGGTGACATTAGTGATGAAGGTGAAGTGTCAGATCTTGGCAGCAGGGATAGGGTTGGCATAAGTTGTTAGGAAAGGAGTATGCAGAAGATTGAGTCATAGTTAGAGTTGTGATCCGACTCTGACATGAGGGCAGTGACAGAACCAGCTTCAGGATTATGGGGAGGAATGACAAAAATTGATTGTGGCGGTTGAGTGAAAGGGGCCTGGGATAGGTTTAGGGTTATCTGTAAGAGAAAATCTATGTGGAAGAGACGGTTACCGAGAGGATTAGGTTTCTCTTCTGGTGTGAGTGTGAGTGTGAGATTCAAACTCAGTGTTTAGATGTGTCGTAGATGACATCAATATTGCAGGTGAAGAATCTAGTCCAGGGCTTGGCGCTAGGGTTAGGAGTAGGTGTTCAGTAATATTTACAGGAATATGGAGTAACATTTAGAGGTCGTATCTAACCCTGACATGAGGACGAGGGCCACCTTGAGCTTCATGCTTTAGGTGCGGCATGAGAGACGTTGAAGCTGATGGTGTCGGTTCAGGTAAAGTCCCCAGGGCTAGAGTAAGTTTATTTTGTTCTGCAAGGTGTACAGGAAGTATAGGGTTATGGAGAGATTTCGGAGTTGTCTCTGATGGGAGGGCAACTGCGGTATTGAGGTTATGGATTACCATGAAGCGCGGGTGATTCCAATGGTTACGTAAAGGGGCAGGTCCAAGAGTCATGGCAACGGTTAGAATTACAGGTTTGGTCTGTTGTACAGAAAGGGTGAGTTAATTGTTAGGGTTAGGGTCTAGCTCTGATATGAGTGCAAGTGTGAAATTGCGTTTCCGTGTTGAGGTGGTCCCTGGGTGTGTCTGATGCTGACACTTTGCGTATAGGTCCAGGCATCAGTTTAAGTGTTAAAATTTTGTGTTCTCTCTGGTATACAGAGATATTCGTATTATGGATAGTGTTAGCTTCTTTGTCTGATGTGAAAGGGAGCGCAAGATGTTGTACACTGCTTATGGTGAAGCATGGTTGACGTCAATGGTCAAGTTGAGGTGTCTGGACCACGAGCCAGGGCTACGGTTAGCGTTAGGTTTTTGGAAAGCTGTAGGGGAAAGTTATTGACACGTTTAGACTGAGGGTCCTTTTCCACGTTTAGGGCATGTGTCCAATTCAGTCGCAGGGGTACATTGAGGCAAGGGTGACAACCATGGTGATACTGGAAGGTCTGGCTACAGGTATGTGCTAGAGTTAGTGTTACGTAATTGTTAAAGTGTATACGGTGGATGGGGTTGGGTTTAGATTTAGTTTCCTACTCTGACGTGTGGGCTAAGGCCAGTTTGGACTTCATCATTAAGTTATTGTATCAGTGACATCAATGCTGACAGTGAACATTCATGTTTAGGAACCTGGGCCAGGGTTAGAGTTTTGTGAAAGTAAACGTCTATGCACAAAATATGGTTATGGACAGAATTAGGGTGCAGTTCTGATGTGAGGGTGAGTGGGAGATCGAGTCAGAGAATTAAGGGTGTCATATTTGATAGCAACGGTGAAGGTGAAGAATCTGGTTCAAGTGTCCCATCTAGGGTTAGGGTTATGTGTTCGATAAGTAGTACTGGTGAGATAGGGTTGCAGTTAGAATTTGGATCTGCCTCTGATGTGAGGGTGAGTGCAAGAATAAGTTTAAGGTTTAAGGTGAATTGAGGGTGACATCAATAATGAAGGTGAAGTGTCAGATCCTGGCACCAGGGATAGGGGCAGCATTAGTTGTACATTAAGGAGTATGCGGAAGTTTGTGTGACAGTTAGAGATTTGATCCGACTCTGACATGTGGGCAGTGGCCCGAACGAGCTTCAGCATTATTGGGAGCAATGACAGACGTCGATGTTGATGGTGGCGGATCAGTGAACGGGGCCTGGGATTCGGTTCGGGTTATTTGTAAGAGAAAATCTATGTGGAAGTGATGGTTACAGAGAGATTAGGGTTCTCTTCTAATGTGAGTGCGAGTGTGAGATTCAAGCTCAGTTTTAAGATGTGTCATAGTTGACATCAACGTTGCAGGTGAAGAGTTTAGTCCAGGGTTTGCACTAGGGTTAGTGTTAGGGGTTCAGTAAGATTTACAGGAATATGGAATTACATTTAGAATTCGCATGTCACCCTGACATGATGGTGAGGGCCACCTTGAGATTCAGGCTTATGGTGCGGCATGACAGACGTTGAAGCTGATGGTGACTGTTCAGGTAAAGTGCCCATGGCTAGAGTAAGTTTATTGTGTTCTGTAAGGTTAACAGGAAGGATAGGGTTATGGAAAGATTTCGGGTTTGTCTCTGATGGGAGGGCACGTCTGGGATTGAGGTTAAGGATTACGATGTATTGCGGGTGATGCCAATGGTTGCAGTGAAGGGGCATGTCCAAGAGTCATGGCTAAGGTTAGAATTACTGGTTTGGCGCTATTGTACAGGAAGGATGAGTTAATTATTTGGGTTAGGGTCTAGCTCTGATGTGAGTACGAGTGTGAAATTACGTTTCCGTGTTTAGGAGATCCCTGGGTGTCTTTGATGCTAACGCTTTCGTATGGGTCCAGGCAGCAGTTTTAGGGTTACAATTTTGTGTTCTCTCTGGTATACAGAGAAATTCGCATTATGGATGGAGTTAGGTTCTGGGTCTCATGTGACGGGGAGCACAACATTGTGGATCAGGTGTATGGTGAGGCATGGTTGATGACAATGGTCAAAGTTAGATTTCAGGACCACGAGCCAGGTCTAGGTTTAGGGTGAGGTTTTTGGAAATCTGTAGGGGCAGAGTATTAGTACGTTTAGAGTGAGGGTCCTTCTCCAAGGAGAGGGCAACTGTCCAATTAATTCGCAAGATTACCGTGAGGCACGTGTGACATCCATGGTGATGGTCGAGGGTCAGGACACAGGTATGTTCTAGGGTTAGGGTTAGGTAATTGTTAAAGTGTATGCTGTGGATGGTGTTATGTTTAGATTTAGGGTCCTACTCTGATGTGTGGACGAAGGCCAGTTTGGACTTCATCTTTAAGGTATGGCATCGGTGACATCAATGCTGATGGTGAGCATTCAGGTTAAGGAACCTGGGCTAGGGTTAGAGTTTTCTGTAAGGAAAGGTCTATGAAGAAAATATGTTTTTGGACAGAATTAGTGTGCAGATCTGATTTGCAGGCGAGTGTTAGATCGAGCCAGAGGATTAAGAGAGTCATAGTTGATAGCAACAGTGAAGGTGAAGAATCTGGTTCAAGGGTCAGATCTAGGGTTAGGGTTATGTGTTCAATAAGGAGTACGGGTGAGATATGGTTGCAGTTAGAATTCGGATCCACCTCTGATGTGAGGGTGAGTGCACGAATAAGTTTATGGTTTAAGGTGAAGCTTCGGTGACATCAATGATGAAGATGAAGTGTCAGACGCTGCAACCAGGGATAGGTTTAGCATTACTTGAAAGGTAAGGAGTATATGGAAGAATGAGTGACAGTTGGAGTTCTGATCCGACTCTGACATGAGGGCAGTGGCCAGAACGAGCTTCAGGATTATGGGGAGGTTTGACAGACTTCGATGGTGATGGTTGCGGTTCAGTGAAAGGGGCCTGGGATAGGGTTAGCGTTTTCTGTAAGAGAAAATCCATGTGGAAGAGATTTTTACCGAGAGAATTAGGGTTCTCTTCTGACGTGAGTGCGAGTGTGAGATCCAAGCTCTGAGTTAAGATGTGTCGTAATTGACATCAATGTTGCAGGTGAAGAATCTCGTCCTGGGCGTGCTGCTAGGGTTATGGTAAGGTTTTCAGTAAGATTTACAGGAATATGGAGTTACATTTAGAGTTCACATCTGACCGTGATGTGAGGGCGAGGGCCACCTTGCTCTTCAGAGTTATGGTGTGGAATGACAGACGTTAAAGCTGATGGTGTCAGTTCAGATAAAGTGCCCAGGGCTACAGTAAGTTTATTGTGTTCTGTAAGGTGTACAGGAAGAATAGGGCTATGGAAAGATTTCAGGTTTGTCTCTGATGGGAGGGCAATTGCCGGATTGAGATTAAGGATTACAATGAAGCGCGGGTGATGCCAATGATTACGGGTAAGGGGCAGGTCCAAGTGTCATGGCTAGGCTTATAATTACTGGTTTGGGCTGTTGTACAGAAAGGATAAGTTAATTATTAGGTTTAGGGTTTGGCTCTGATGTGAGTGCGAGTGTGAAATTGCGTTTCCCTTTTTAGATCACAGAGTGTCTCTGATGATGACGCTTTGCGTATAGGTCCACACATAATCTTTAGGGTTAAAGTGTTGTGTTCTCTCTGGTATACAGAGACATTCGCTTAATGGATAGAGTTAGCTTCTGGGTCTGAAGTGACGGGGAGCGAAAGATGATGGATCAGGTTTATGGTGAGGCATGGTTGACATCAATTGTCAAGGTGAGGTGTCAGCACCATGAGGCAGGGCTAGGGTTAGGGTTAGGATTTTGGTAAGCTGTAGGGACAGGGTATTGGGACGTTTAGCTAAGGGTCCTTCTCCACAGTTAGGGCAACTGTCCAATTCAGTCACAGGATTAGAGTGAGGCAAGGGTGACATCCTTGGTGATGGTGGAGGGTCAGGCCACAGGTATGTGCTAGGGTTATGTATTTGTAATTGATAAAGTGTATGCAGTGAATGGGGTTATATTTAGATTTAGGATCCTACTGTGATGTGTGGACGAAGGCCAGTTTGTGCATCATCGTTAATGTATATATTCGGTGATATCAATGCTGACAGCGAGCATTCAGAATAAGGAACCTTGTCTAGGGTTAGAGTTTTCTGTAAGGAAATGTTTATTCAGGTCTCTGCAGAAAACACGGTTATGGACAAAATGAAGGTGCAATTCTTATGTGAGGGCGAGTGTGAGATCGAGTCAGAGGATTAAGTGTATCATAGTTGATAGCACATGTGAACTTGAAGAATCTGGTTCATGAGTCAGATCTAGGGTTAGGTTTATGTGTTCGATAAGGGGTACGGATGAGATAGGGTTACAGTTAGAATTCGGATCCGCCTGTGATGTGAGGGTGAGTGCAAGAATAAGTGTAAGGTTTAAGGTGAAGTGAGGGTGACATCAATGATGAAGGTGAACTGTCAGATCCTGGCACCAGGGATAGGGTTAGCTTTAGTTGTAAGGTAAGCAGTATGCGGAAGATTGAGTGTCAGAGTTCTGATCCAACTCTGACATGGGGGCAGTGGCCAGAAATAGCTTCAGGATTATGGGGAGGAATGACAGATGTTGATGGTGGCGGTTGAGTGAAAGGGGTTAGGGATAGGGTTAGGGTTATCTGAAAGAGAAAATCTATGTGGAAGAGATGGTTACCAAGAGAATTAGAGGTCTCTTCTGATGTGAGTGCGAGTGTGAGATTCAAGCTCCGAGTTAAGATGTGTTGTAGATGACATCAATGTTGCAGATGAAGAATCTAGCCCAGGGCTTGGCGCTAGGGTTAGGGTTATTTGTTGAGTAAGATTTACAGGAATATACAGTTACATTTAGAGTTCGCATCTGTCCCTGACGTGAGGGCATTCGCCACCTTTAGCTTCAGGCTTATAGTGCGGCATGACAAACGTTGATGCTGATAGTGTTGGTTCAGGTAAAGTGCCCAGGGCTAGTGTAAGTTTCTTGTGTTCTGTAAGGTGTACAGGAAGTATAGTTTATGGAAAGATTTCGTGTTTGTCTCTGATGGTAGGGCAAGTGCGGGCTTGAGGTTAAGGATTACGATGAAGCGCAGCTGATGCCAATGGTTACGGTGAAGGGGCAGGTCCAAGAGTCATTGCCAGGGCTAGGATTACTGCTTTCGGCTGTTGTACAGAAAGGATGTGTTAATTATTAGGGTTAGAGTCTAGCTCTGATTTGAGTGCGAGTGTGAAATTGCGTTACCTTGTTGAGGAGATCTCTGCGTGTCTCTGATCCTGACGCTTTGGGTATAGGTCCAGGCATCAGTTTTAGGGTAAAAATTATTCATTTTCTGTGGTATACAGAGACATTCGCATAATGGATAGAGTTAGCTTCTGGACCTGTTGCGACAGGGAGCGCTAGATGGTGGATCAGGTTTATGGTGAGGCATGGTTGACCTCAATGGCCAAGGTGAGGTGTCAGGAATACGAGCCAGGGCGACGGTTAGTGTTAGGTTTTTGGAAAGCTGTAGGGGCAGGGTATTCATACGTTTAGACTGAGGATCCTTCTCCAAGCTTTGGGCAACTGTCCAATTCAGTCGCAGGATTACAGTGAGGCAAGGGTGACATCCATGGTGATGGTGGAGGATCAGGCCACAGGAATGTGCTAGGGCTGCGGTTAGGTAATTCTTAAAGTGTATGCAGTGGATGGGGTTATGTTTAGATTTAGTGTCCTATTCTGACGTATGGACGAATGCAAGTTTGAACTTCATCATTAAGGTATGGCATCGGTGACATCAATGCTGATGGTGAGCATTCAGGTTAAGGAACCTGGGCTAAGGTTAAGGATTTCTGTAAGGAAAGGTCTATGCAGAAAATATGGTTATGGACAGAATTAGGGTGCAATTCTGATGTGAGGGCGTGTGTGAGATCGAGTCAGAGGATTAAGGGAGTCATAGTTGATAGCAACGGTGAAGGTGAAGAATCTGGTTCAAGGGTCAGATCTAGGGTTAGGGTTATGTGTTTGATAAGAGGTACTGGTGAGATAGGGTTGCAGTTAGAATTTGAATCCGCCTCTGATGTGATGGTGAGTGCAAGAATAAGTTTAAGATTTAAGGTGAAATGAGGTAGACATTAATGATGAAGGTGAAATGTCAGATCCTGGCACCAGGGATAGGGTTAGAATTAGTTGTAAGTTAAGGAGTATGCGGAAGATTGAGTAACAGTTAGAGTTCTGATCCGACTCTGACATGAGGGCAGTGGCGAAAATGAGCATCAGTATTAAGGGGGGGGAATGACAGACGTCGATGCTGATGGTGGCGGTTCAGTGAAAGTGACCTGGGATAGGGTTAGGGTTATCTGTAAGAGAAAATCTATGCGGAAGAGACGGTTCCCGAGAAAATTAGGGTTCTCTTCTGATGTGAGTGCGAGTGTGAGACTCAAGCTCAGTGTTAAGATGTGTGGTAGTTGATATCAATGTTGCAGGTGGAGAATCTTCTGTGGGGCTTGGTGCTAGGGTTAGGGTTAGTTGTACAGTAAAATTTACAGGAGTATGTATATACATTTAGAGGTCACATCTTACCCTACCATGAGGGCAAGGGCCCCCTTGACCTTCAGGCTTATAGTGAGGCATGACAGATATTGAAGCTGATGGTGTCAGTTCAGGTAAAGTGCCCAGTGCTATAGTAAGTGTATTGTGTTCTGTAAGGTGTACAGGAAGTACAGGGTTATGGAAAGATTTCGGGTTTGTCTCTGATAGGAGGGCAAGTGTGGGATTGAGGTTAAGGATTACGATGAAGCCCGGGTGATGCCAATGATTACGGTGAAGGGGCAGGTCCAAGAGTCATGGCTAGGGTTAGAATTACATGCTGGGGCTGTTGTACAGAAAGGATGAGTTAATCATTAGGGTTAGGGCTTAGCTCTGATATGAGTGTGAGTGTGAAATTGCGTTTTCGTGTTGAGGAGATCCCTTGGTGTCTCAGATGCTGATGCTTTGCGTATAGGTCCAGGCATCAGTCTTAGGGTTAAAATTTTGTGTTCTTTCTGGTATACAGACACATTCAGTTTATGGATAGAGATAGCTTCTGGGACTGATGTGAAAGGGAGAGCAAGATGGGGGATCAGGTTTGTGGTGCAGCATGGTTGACGTCCATGGTCAAGGTGAGGTGTCAGGACCACTAGCCAGGGCTAGGGTTAAGGTTAGGTTTTTGGAAAGCTGTAGGGGCAGGGTATTGGTACGTTTAGACTGAGGGTCCTTATCCTATGTTAGAGGAGCTGTCCAATTCAGTCGCCGGATTACAGTGAGGCAAGGGTGACATCCGTGGTGATGGTGGAGGGTCAGGCCACCAGTATGTGCTAGGGTAAGGGTTAGGTAATTGTTAATGTGTATGCGGTGAATGGGGTTATGTTTAGGTTTAGGATCCTACTCTGACGTGTGGCTGAGGGCCTGTTCGGACTTCATCACTAAGGTATTGTATCAGTGACATCAGTCCTGACGTGACCATTCAGGTTAAGGAACCTGGGCTTGGGTTAGAGTTTTCTGTAAGGAAAGGTGTATGCAGAAAATATGGTTATGAACAGAATTAGGGTGCAATTCTAATGTGAGGGCGAATGTGAGATTGAGTCAGTGGATTAAGAGGATCATAGTTGATAGTATCGGTGAAGATGAAGAATCTGGTTCAAGGGATAGATCTAGGGTTAGGGTTATGTGTTCGATAAGGTGTACGGGTGAGATATTGATGCAGTTAGAATTCGGATCTGCCTCTGATGTGAGGGTGAGTGCAAGTATAAGTTTAAGTTTTAAGGTGAAGTGAGGGTGACATCAATTATGAAGGTAAACTGTCAGATCCTGGCACCAGGGATAGGGTGAGCATTAGCTGTAATATAAGGTGTATGCGGAAGCTTGAGTGACAGTTATAGTTCTGGCCTGACACTGACATGAGTGCAGTGGCCAGAACGAACTTCAGGATTATGGGGAGGAATGACAGACGTCGATGCTGATGGTAGCGGTTCAGTGAATTGGGCCTGGGATAGGGTAGCGTTATCTGTAAGAGAATATTCATGCAGAAGAGACGGTTACGAGAGAATTAGGGTTCTCCTCTGATGTGAGTGTGAGTATGAGATTCAAGCTCAGTATTAAGATGTGTTGTAGTTCACATCAATGTTACATGTTAAGAATCCAGTCCAGGGCATGGCGCTAGTGTTACGGTTATGTGTTCAGTAGGATTTACAGGAATATGGAGGTACATGTAGAGTTTGATTCTGACCCTGATGTGAGGGTAAGGGCCACCTTGAGCTTCAGGCTTACGGTGCGGCATGACAGACGTTGAAGCTGACGGTGTCGGTTCAGGTAAAGTGCCCAGATCTAGAATAAGTTTATTGTGTTCTGGAAAGTGTACAGGAAGGATAGGGTAATGGGAAGATTATGGGTTTGTCTCTGATGGGAGGGCAAGTGCGGGATTGAGGTTAAGGTTTACAATGAAGCACGGGTGATGCCAATGGTTACGGTGAATGGGCAGATCCAAGAATCATGGCTGGGGTTAGAACTACAGGTTTGGGCTGCTGTACAGAAAGGATGTGTGAATTATTAGGCTTTGGGTCTAGCTGTGATGTGAGTGCGAGTGTGAAATTGCATTTCCGCGGTGAGGAGAACCCAGGGCGTCTCTGATGCTGACACTTTGTGTATAAGTCCATGCATCAGTTTTAGGATTAAAATTTTGTGTTCTCTATGGTATACAGAGACATTCACATTATGGATAGTGTTAGCTTCTGTGTCTGATGTGACGGGGAGCGCTGGAAGGTGGATCAGGTTTATGGTGAGGTATGGTTGATGTCAATGGTCAAGGTGAGGTGTCAGGACCACGAGCCAGGGCTACAGTTAGGGTTATGTTTTGGAAAGCTGCATGGGCAGGGCATTGGTATGTTTAGACTGAGAGTCCTTCTCCAAGGTTAGGGCAACTATCCAATTCTGTTGCAGGATTACAGTGGGAAAGGGAGACATCCATGGTGATGGTGTACGGTCAGGCCAAAGGTATGTGCTGGGGTTAGGGTTAGGTAATTTTTAACGTGTATCCGGTGGATGCGGTTATGTTTAGTTTAAGAACCTACTCTGACGTGTGGGTGAAGGCCAGTTTGGACTTCATCATTGAGGCATGGCATCGGTGACATCAATGCTGATTGTGCACATTCAGTTTAAGGAACCTGGGCTAGGGTTAGGATTTTCTGTAAGGATAGGTCTATGCAGAAAATGATTATGGACAGAATTAGGGTGCAATTCTGATGTGAGGGCAAGTGTGAGTTCGAGTCAGACGATTAAGGTAGTCATAGTTTAAAGCAATGGTGAAGGTGAAGAATCTGGTACAAGGGTGAGATCTAGGGTTAGGGTTATGTGTTCGGTAATTAGTACTGGTGAGATAGGGTAGCAGTTAGAATTCGGATCCGCCTCTGATGTGAGTGTGGGTGCAAGAATAAATTTAAGGTTTAAGGTGAAGTGAGGGTGACACCAATGATGAAGGTGAAGTGTCAGATCCTGTCACAGGGTATAGTGATATTATTAGTTGTTAGATAAGGTGTATGTGGAAGGTTGAGTGACAGTTAGGGTTCTGGTCTGAACCTGACATGAGGGTAGTGGCCAGAACATGTTTCAGGATTATGGGGAAGAATGACAGGCTTCGACGCTCATGATGGCGGTACAGTGAAAGAGGCATTGGATAGGATTAGGGTTATCTTTATGTGAAAATCTATGTGAAAGATACATTTACCAAGAGAATTAGTGTTCTCTTCTGATGTGAGTGCGACTGTGAGTTTCAAGCTCCGACTTAAGATGTGTCGTAGCAGACATCAATGTTGCAGGTGATGAATCTAGTCCAGGACTTGGCGCTTGGGTTATGCTTAAGTGTTCAGTAAGATTTACAGGAATATGGAGTTACATTTAGAGTTCACATCTGACCCTGACCTGAGTTCGAGTGGCATATTGAGCTTCAGGGTTATGGTGCGGCATGACAGAAGATGAAGCTGATGGTGTCGGTTCAGGTAAAGGACCCAGGGCTAGAGTAAGTTTATTGTGTTTTGTAAGGTGTCCAAGAAGGATAGGGTTATGGAAAAATTTCGGGTTTGTCTCTGATGGGAGCGCAAGTTCGGGATTGAGGTTAAGGATTACGATGAAGCGCGGGTGTTGCTAATGGTTACGGTGAAGACACAGGACAAAAAGTCATGGTTAGAGTTAGAATTACTGGCTTGGGCAGTTATACAGAAAGTATGATTTAATTAATAGGTTTCGGGTCTAGCGCTGATGTGAGTGCGAGTGTTCAATTGCATTTCAGTGTTGAGGAGATCCTTGGGTGTCTCTGATGCTGATGCTTTACGTTTCCGTCCAGGCATCAGTTTTAGCGTTAAAATTTTGTGTTCTCTCTGGTATACAGAGACATTCGCATTATGGATTGAGTTAGCTTCTGTGCCTATGTGACATGGAGCGCAAGATGGTTGATCAGGTTTATGGTGAGGCATGGTTTACGTAACTGGTCAAAGTGAGGGGTCAGGACCACAAGCCAGGCCTAGGTTTAGGGTTAGGCTTTTGGAAAGCTGTAGGGGCAGGGTATTGGTTCGTTTAGACTGACCGTCCTTCTCCAAGATTAGAGCAACGGTCCAATTCAGTCGCAGGATAACAGTGAGGCAAGTGTGACATCCATGGTTATGGTGCAGGGTCAGGCCACAGGTATGTGCTAGGGTTAGGGTTAGGTAATTGTTAAAGTGTATGCGGTGAATGGGGTTATGTTTAGATTTAGGATCCTACTCTGACGTGTAGGTGAAGGCCAGTTTGTACTTCATCATTAAGGCATGGCATCGTTGACATCAATGCTGACGGAGAGCATTTAGGTTATGTAACCTGGGCCAGGGATAGGGTTTTTGTAAGGAAATGTCTTTTCAGAACATATGTTTATGGATAGAATTAGGGTGCAATTCTGATTTGAGGCCGAGTGTGAGTTCGAATCAGAGTATTATTGGAGTCATTGATAGCAAAGGTGAAGGTGAAGCATCTGGTTCAAGGGTCACATCTAGGGTTAGGTTTATGTGTTTGATAAGGTGTTCGGGTGAGAGAGGGTTGCAGTTAGAATTTGGATAAGCCTCTGATGTGAGGGTGAGTGCAAGAAAAAGTTTAAGGTGTAAGGTGAAGTGAGGGTGACATCAATAATGAAGGTGAAGTGTCAGATCCTGGCACGATGGTTAGGTTTACCATTAGCTGTAAGGTAAGGAGTGTGCGGAAGAGTGAGTGACAGTTAGAGTTCTGATTCACCTCTGACTTGAGGGAAGTGGCCAGAAGGAGCTTCAGGAATATTGGGAGGAATGAGAGACGTCAATGCTGATGGTGGCGGTTCAGTGAATGGGGCCTGGGATAGGGTTAGGGTTATCTGTAAGGGAAAATCTATGCGGAAGAGATGGTTACTGAGAGAATTACGTTTCTAAATGATGTGAGTGCGAGTGTGAGATTCAAGCTCCAAGTTAAGGTGTGTCGTAGTTGTCATCAATGTTGCAGGTGAAGAATCTACACCAGGGCTTGGCGCTAGGGTTAGGTTTAGGTGTTCAATAAGATTTACAGGAATATGGAGTAATATTTAGAGTTCGCATCTGACACTGTCGTTAGGGCAATGGCCACCTTGAGCTTCAGGCTTATGGTGCACCAAGCAGACGTTGAAGCTGATGGTACCTGTTCAGGTAATGTGCCCAGGGCTACAGTAAATTCATTGTGTTCTGTAAGGTGTACAGGTATAGGGTTATGGAAAGAATTCGGATTTGTCTTTGATGGGAAGGCAAGTTCGGGATTGAGGTTAAGGCTTACGATAAAGTGCGGGTGATGCCAATGGTTACGGTGAAGGGGCAGGTCGAAGAGTCATGGGTAGAGTTAGAGTTACATGTTTGGGCTGTTGTACAGAAAGGATGAGTTAATTATTAGGGTAAGGGTCTAGCTCTGATGTGAGTGTGTGTGTGAAATTGCATTTCAGTTTTGAGGATATCCCTGGGTGTCTCCAATGCTGACGCTTTACTTATAGGTCCCGGCATGAGTATAAGGCTTAAAATTTTGTGTTCTCTCTGGTATACAGAGACATTCGCATTATTGATGGAGTAAGCTTCTGGGTCTGATGTGACGGGGAGCACAAGATGGTGGATCAGTTTTATGGTGAGGAATGGTTGGCGTCAATGGTCAAGGTGAGGTGTCTGGACCATGAGCAAGGGCTCGAGTTAGGGTTAGTTTTTTGGAAAGCTGTAGGGGCAGGGTATTGGTACGTTTAGACTGTGGGTCCTTCTCTAAGTCAAGGGCAAATGTCCAACTGAGTTGCAGGATTACAGTGAGGCAAGCGTGACATCCATGGTGATTGTGGAGGGTCAGGCCACAATTATGTGCTAGGGTTAGGGATATGTAATTGTTAAAGTCTATGCGGAGGGTGGGGTTATATTTGGATTTAGGATCCTTCTCTGACGTGTGGGCGAAGGCTACTTTGGACTTCATCATTAAGGTATGGCATCGGTGACATCAATGCTGACTGTGAGCATTCATGTTAAGAAACCTGGGCTAGGGTTAGAGTTTTCTGTAAGGAAAGGTCTCTACAGGTCTAGGCGGAAAATAAGGTCATGGACAGAATTAGGGTGCAATTCTGATGTGAGGGCGTGTGTGAGATAGAGTCAGAGGATTAAGGGAGTCATAGTTGGTAGCAATGGTGAAGGTGAAGAATCTGCTTCAAGGATCAGATCTAGGGTTAGGATTATGTGTTCGATAATGAGCATGGGTGATAAAAGGTTGCAGTTAAAAGTCGGATCCAGCTCTGATGTGAGGGTGAGTGCAAGAATAAGCTTAAGGTTTAAGTTGAAGTGAGGGTGACATCAATGATGAAGGTGAAGAGTCAGTTCCTGGCACCAGGGATAGGATTAGCATTAGTTGTAAGGTAAGGAGTATGCAGAAGATTGAGTGACATTTAGTGTTCTGATGCGACCCTGACATGAGGGCAGTGGCCAGCACGAGATTCAGGATTATTGGGAGGAATAACAGATGTCGATGCTGATGGAGGCAGTTCAGTGAAAGGGGCCCGGGATAGGCATAGGGTTATCTGTAAGAGAAAATCTATGTGGAGGAGACAGTTACCGAGAGAATTAAGGTTCTCTTCTGATGTGAGTTCGAGTGTGAGATTCAAGCTCAGTGTTAAGATGTGTCTTAGTTGACGTCAATCTTGCAGGTGAAGAATTTAGTCCAGGGCTTGGCGATAGGGTTAGGGTTAAGTGTTCAATAAGATTTACAGTAATATGGAGTTACATTTAGAGTTCGCATCAGACCCTGACATGAGGGTGAGGGCCACCTTCAGCTTCAGGATTATGGTGCGGCATTACAGACTTTGACACTGACAGTGTCGGTTCAAGTAAAGTGCCCAGGGCTAGAGTAAGTTTATTGTGTTCTGTAAGGTGTACTGGAAGAATAGGATAATGGAAAGATTTCGGGTTTGTCTCTGATGGGAGGGCAAGTGCAGGATTGAGAGTAAGGATTACAATAAAGCTCTGGTGATGCCAATATTTACGGTGAAGGGGCAAGTCCACGAGTTATGGTTAGGGTTAGAATTACTGGTTTGGGCTGTTGTACAGAAAGGATAAGTTAATTATTACGGTAAAGATCTACCTCTGAAGTGAGTGAGAGTGTGAAATTGGGATTCCGTGTTGAGTAGATCCCTGGGTGTCTCTGATGCTAACGCTTTGCATATAGGTCCAGGCATCAGTTTTTGGGTGAAAATTTTGTGTTCTCTCTGGTATACATAGACATAGGCCTTATGGATAGAGTTAGCTGCTAGGTCTGATATGATGGGGACCGCAAGATGTTGTATCAGGTTTATGGTGACGCATGGTTGATATCAATGGTCAAGGTGAGGTGTCAGGAACACGCGCCAGGGCTAGGGTTAGGGTTATGTATTTGGAAAGCTGTAGGGGAAGGGTATTGGTACGTTTAGACTGAGGGTCCTTCTCCAAGGTTAGGGCAACAGTCCAACTCAGTCACAGGATTACAGTGAGGCAATAGTGACATCCATGGTGATGGTGGAGTGTCACGTCACAGGTACGTGCTAGAGTTAGCGTTAGGTAATTGTTAAAGTCTAAGCGGTGGATGGGGTTATGTTTAGATTTAGGATCCTACTGTGATAAGTGGGCGAAGGCCAGTTTCAACTTCATTATTAAGGTATGGCATCGGTGACATCAATGCTGACGGTGAGCATTCAGGTTAAGGAACCTGGGCTATGGTTAGAGTATTCTGTAAAGAAAGGTCTATGTAGAAAATATGCTTATGTACAGAATTAGGGTGCAATTCTGATGTGAGGGCGAGTGTGATATCGAGTCAGAGGATTAAGGGAGTCATAGTAGATAGCAACAGTGAAGGTGAAGAATCTGATTCAAGGGTCAGATCTAGGATTAGGGTGGGGTTACATGTTCGATAAAGATTATGGGTGAGATAGGGTTTCAGTTAGAATTCGGAGCCGCCTCTGATGAGAGGGTGAGTGCAATAATAAGTTTAAGGTTTAAGGTGATGTGAGGGTGACATCAATGATTAAGGTGAAGTGTCAGATCTTGGCACCAGGGATAGAGTTACCATTAGGTGCAAGGTAAGGAGTATGCGGAAGCTTGAGTGACAGTTAGAGTTCTGATCCGACTCTGACAAGAGGGCTGTGGCCAGAACGAGCTTCAGCATTATGGGGAGGAATGACAGATGTCGATACTGATGGTGGAGGTACAGTGACAGGGGCCTTGGATAGGGTTAGCGTTTTCTGGAAGAGAAAATCCATGCGGAAGAGATGGTTACCGAGAGAATTAGGGTTATCTTCTGATGTGAGTGCGAGTGTGAGATTCATGTTCAGTGTTAAGATGTGTCGAAGGTGACATTAATGTTGCACTTGAAGAATCTAGTCCAGGGCTTGGAGCTAGGGTTAGGGTTATGTGTTCAGTATAATGCACAGGAATATGGAGTAACAATTAGAGTTCGCATCTGACCCTGACCTGTGTGGCGAGGGCCACCTTGAGCTTCAGGCTTATGGTGCAGCATGACAGACGATGAAGCTGATGGTGTCGGTTCAGGTAAATTGCCCAGGGCTAGAGTAAGTTTATTGTGTTCTGTAAGGTGTAAAGGACGGATAGGGCTATGGAAAGATTTTGGGATTGTCTCTGATGGGAGCACAAGTGTGGGATTGAGGTTAAGGGTTACGGTGAAGGGCGCGTGATGCCAATGCTTATGGTGAAGGGGCAGGTCCACGAGTCATGGCTAGGGTTAGAATTACTGGTTTGGGCTGTGGTACAGAATGGATGAGTTAATTATTAGGGTTCAGGTCTAGCTCTGATGTGAGTGCGAGTGTGAAATTGCATTTCTGTGTTGAGGAGGTCCCTGGGTGTCTCTGATGCTGACGCTTTGCATATAGGTCCAGGCATCAGTTTTAGGGTTAAAATTTTGTCATCTCTCTGGTATACAGAGACATTCGCATTATGGATAGAGTTAGCTTATGGGTCTGATGTGACAGGGAGTGCAAGATGGTGGATCAGGTTTATGGTGAGGCATGGTTGACGTCAATGATCAAGGTGAGTTGTCAGAACCACGAACCTGGGCTAGGGTTAGAGTTAGGATTCTGGGAACGTGTAGGGGCAGGGTATTGGTACCTTTAGACTGAGGGTCATTCTCCAAGGTTAGGGCAACTGTCCAATTCAGTCACAGGATTACACTGAGGCAGGTGTGACATCCATGGTGATGGTGGTGGGTCTGGCCACAGGTATTTGCTAGGGTTAGGGTTAGGTAATTGTTTTTTGGACAAGTTCTAGCTGGAGACCTCAAACAGTTTCACCATCATCACCCCGAGTCCACTTTATTACAATATGTAGATGATCTTCGACTCTGCAGTCCCTCGTGGGAACAGTCTCAACTTGACACTGCATCTCTACTTAACCTTCTAGCTTCCAGACGTTACTGGGTATCCCCCATCAAAGCTCAAATCTCTTCCCCTTCTGTCACTTACCTTGGATTCCTTCTGTCTCAACAAAGAAAGTCCATTACCTTAGAAAGAAAACGACTCCTCTCTGACCTGCCCGTTCCCAAAACCAAGACAGAAATCCTTTCCTTTCTAGGCCTGGCTGGGTATTTTAGAGCATGGATCCCTAACTTCTCCCTGTTGGCAAGTCCCCTATATGACCTAAGCAAGGGCCCCGCTGAAGAACCATTATCATCCTCACCCCGACACTCCTTCATTAAACTCCACCAAGCCCTTGTAGAAGCTCCAGCTCTCCATTTCCCTGATTTGTCAAAACCCTTCTCATTATACATTCATGAGAGGTCCAGTCAAGCTCTAGGAGTCCTAGGCCAATATTATGGCCTATCCTTTGCCCCAGTAGCTTATCTCTCTAAGCAATTAGAACCCACAGTTCGGGGATGGGCCCCCTGCCTACGGGCATTAGCCGCTGGACAGCTCTTGCAGAAAGAAGCTCATAAACTAACATTCGGAGCGCCCCTTACCATTCTGTCCCCACATCACCTAAAAGATCTCTTAAACTACAAAAGTTTAGAGACTCTCCCTCCCTCCAGACTGCTGACCTTACTGTCCTCTTTCCTCCAAAATCCAGACATTTTATTCCTCCCCTGCCAGCCCCTGAATCCAGCCACACTTCTTCCTCTACCCTACTCTCCTCATGCTCCCTCACATGATTGCATGAAAGCCCTTCACAACTTCCTTCCGTGCCACTCCACGATCTCCAAATGGGCCCTCTCACACTCTGACCTCATCTGGTTTACTGATGGTTCCTCCTTTAAACATGAGGGCACCCACTACTCAGGATACGCAGTAGTCTCCCTCGAAGATGTCATTGAGGCACGATCCCTACCCGCTGGTACAACCAATCAGCAGGCTGAACTCATTGCAGCCACCAGAGCTTGCACTCTGGCCCGGGACACGTCTCCCACATTGTACACTGACTCCAAGTACGTATTCCACATTCTCTTCTCCCACGTGGCAGTATGGAAAGAACGAGGCCACCTCACCACAAAAGGGAATTCCATAACTAATTCAGCCTTAATTACTAAACTTCTAGAGGCTTCACAACTCCCACACCGACTAGGCATAGTCCACTGCAAATCACATCAAAAAGATGACTCCCCCATTGCAAGAGGTAACAACAAAGCCGACACAGTAGCCCGGTCAGTTGCCCTATCAGAAAACACACCAAGAAACAATCCGTCTGCCCTTGCGGTTTTAGCCTTATCACAAGACGCCCTCTGCTCCCAGGACAAAGAGTCTCTCTTCCACCTCTTACATGACCTGTTCCATCCCAGCCCCCAATCCTTGATCCATTTTTTACAATCTTTTTTTCCTCTCTCTCCTGAAGACAAAACCCTACTTAACCAAATCACCTGCAAGTGCACCATCTGCCAACGCACTAACCCTAATACCCCCCTCAAAGCCTGACCCTTCCCGGCTCACCAAGCAAGGGGTAATGTCCCCGCTGCAGATTGGCAAATAGACTTCACTAACATGCCCCCTGTACGAGGTACCAGATACCTACTCGTGCTAGTAGATACATTTTCAGGATGGGTCAAAGCTTTCCCCACCAGTAACAAACGAGCGCCCGTGGTTTCCTCTATCCTCCTCACCCAGATCTTTCCTAAGATCGGGATGCCCACTTCCCTCCAGTCAGATAATGGCTCTGAGTTCACTGCCCAAATTATCCAGAACCTCTCCAAGTCGCTCTCGCTCCCCTGGCATTTACAGTGTCCTTATCGACCACAAGCTTCAGGAAAAGTAGAAAGAGCCAATAGGACTCTAAAAGACATCCTGACAAAACTATCTCTAGAACTACTCCTTGACTGGGTTCACTTGCTTCCCTTAGCTCTACTCCGCATTCGAGCCCTCCCAAAGAAACCTTCCTTCTTGTTGCCCTTTGAGATCATGTACGGCCGCCCGATTCTACCCCCTGGGCTCCCTTCCCACAAAGGACCAATTCCTCCCAATATAGCCCTTCCACTACTCTCTCTCCTCGCACTGAATTGTGGAAATATCAGGATTGGCTCCTTCCTGATCCATCCGCCTCCCAAACTCCTCCTGTCTTACAGCCCGGCTAATTAGTGTTTTATAAGCCACCAGAAGATCGGCCCTCTCTCACCCCGAAATAGGAAGGTCCACACCCAGTTATTCTCTGGACCCCCTCGGCCGCCAAGCTCTCACGGCCTGATAACTCTGTCACCCCTTGGATTCATATCTCCAAGTTGAAACCAAATACCCAAGACCCACCATCTCTGGACACCCAAGACCCATCAGTCACAATCCAGAGTACTTCGGATACAGCCCAAGACGCTGTCTACTCTACCACGCCTCATCCCCCTGTTCTCTTGAAGCTCCACATCTCCCGTGCACCCCCTTTGCCATCCATACCCGAATCATGACTTTTTCCTCCTTTACTGCTCTCTTGCTTTTTTCCCTCATTCCTATTGTCTTTCCGACCACCTCACCCTCCTTTGTATGGCGATTCAAAGTCAGGCAGAGTTACACACAGCATCAAACAAAAGTTACTGCCCTCATTGCCACATCAGACTGCCCTCTGAAAGGCTGCTCTGAGCCTTTGTACCTCCACTTTCCTCCCTCCACCGAAGTATTTATTTACAGCTACCTTTATTCTCCCTACCTCTGCTTCCTCTATGACCAAAGACAAGCCTATTGCAGGCGATGGCAAGACACCTATGGGGGATGTCCCTACTGGTCTTGCGCCATTCACTACATGGGTTACTTCCAGTACCCACAGTATTACTCCTCCAACCGTTTCATGAAATATCCCAATGGCTCATTCTCCTTGTCAATCCCAGATCCCTGGGACTCTCGATGGGCTGCTGGAGTAACAGCCTCAGTTTACTACTAGGTGTCCTCGACCCCCCACGGTACCCTTCATATCTCTCAAGAGTATGTTCCCTCTCGCTCCCAGATCTCCAAAGTTGCATCAGATATCAGACATTCCGAGAACGTCATTATCCAAACTCTTGATGGCACCTCTTCATCTCCTTATTCCTCCTACTCTTGCTTACAGCTCATTCTAGACACCACCATCTTTCTCAACCACACCCTCAACACCGCCAATTGTTTCTTGTGCGCATCGCTACAGCGCCCACTGCTGGCCGCCATGCCCCTCAATATTTCCAACTACTCTTTCCATGCAGAAGGACAACCCCTCCGTCCCCTGGCAGACATACCCCTATGGGAACCAGAATACGCAGATAATCTCACCATCCACCACTGTGTAGGCCCTACTCCACCCCCCTCCAGCGAACTTCACTGCCTCTCTATCTACACCCCTACTTCCGGCTCTAAGACTTTTACACAACCGGGACACTTCTTTTAGTGTAATGGCAGTCTTTTCAACTCACTGCCTCTCAACTCTGATACACCCTGCATTCTCGTTATCCTAATCCCACAGCCTACTCTTTACAGCATGGCAGAATTCCTTGAGCTCCAACCTCCCTTGCACTTGCGCACAAAAAGGGCTGCTTTCCTTCCCATCATGGTCGGTATCTCTTTGATCACCACAGCCATTGGGGCGGGGTTTTCGGGAGGAGCCTTGGGTCACTCTCTATGGGCAGTTAGAGATCTCGACGCCAAACTTGAGGGAGCCCTGTCATCCACTGCCGATTCCCTAGCCTCTCTCCAAAGACAGGTCACTTCGCTAGCTAAAGTCACCCTTCAAAACCGGCGGGCCCTAGATCTGCTTACAGCCGAGAAGGGAGGCACCTACGTCTTCCTCCAGGAAGAGTGCTGCTATTAAATCAACGAATCTGGCATTGTAGAAACTGACATCACCAAACTCACCGACCTTGCCTCCAGTCTCCAGTCTGCTTCCAATTCCAACCCATTCTCTTCAATACTAACAAACCCCCTCCTCACCTACCTCTGGCCCATTGCAGGCCCCATAATAATCATTCTTCTCGAGTGTCTCTTCTTAACCTGTATAATAAAATTCATCAAATCCCAAGTCGGAATAATCTCTAATCAAGCTTTCAACCAGCTTTTACTCAAGAACTACCAGCTTCTAGCCACAGAAGATCCCTCTCCCTCAGGTGACCTCCTCACCACATGCTGAGATGGACCCCTCTCTCCACTGGAAACTGTTCATGGAAACAGTGTCTGCAGACTCCTGGATCCTGACACCCATATCCTCTTGGCACCATTGGAATCAACAGGTCCTCAACCTATGGTTACAGGGAACATTCATTGATTTCCAAACCTGAGTAAGTCCACATCTACTCGTACTTACTGCGGGGAGACCTATGAACCCTTTCCTCCCAATCCTCAAGCCCTCACTCCCTTCTCTGCCCCTGTTCAGCAGGAAGCAGCCAGAGAGAAAGCAACGTCCACAACCCCATAGAGGAGAAAGGTGGGAATGAAGGGTCCCCACCAGAAAGATGGCCAACTTCCGGCTTCTCTTCGGGGTCCTCAGTTCCCGCCGGCGCCACCTGAAGCGCAATCACCTCTCGCCACCCTCCCAATCCCAGAATCTAGCCAACAGCCACCAGCCCCGTAGAAGTGACACCTCAATCAATTCATTCCCCTTCCTATATAACCCAGCACCTTTCCCTAATAAACCAGAACTCTCCAGTGAATTGCTGCTGTGTGTTGCGCCTTTCCTTTCAGTTTCCCAGAGAATTAGGGTTATCTTCTGATGTGAGTGTGAGTGTGAGATTCAAACCGTGTTAAGATGTGTCGTAGTTGACATCAATGTTGCATGTGAAGAATCTAGTCCAGGGCATGGCGCTAGGGTTAGTGTTAGGGGTTCAGTAAGATTTACAGAAATACAGAGTTACATTTAGAGCTCGCATCTGTCCCTGATGTGAGGGCGAGGGCCTCCTTGAGCTTCAGGCTTATGGTGCGGCATGACAGACGTTGAAGCTGATGGTGTCGGTTCAGGTAAAGTGCTCAGGGCTAGAGTAAGTGTATTGTGTTGTGTAAGGTGTACCGGAAGGATAGGGTTATGGAAAGATTTTGGGTTTGTCTCTGATGGGAGGGCAATGCAGGATTGAGCTTAAGGACTATGATGAAGCGCGGGTGATGCAAATGATTACGGTGAAGGGTCAGGTCCAAGACTCATGGCTACGGTTAGAATTACTGGTTTAGGATGTTGTACAGAAAGGATAAGTTAATTAATAAGGTTAGGGACTAGCTCTGATGTGAGTGCAAGTGTGAAACTGCGTTTCCGTGTTGATGAGATCGCTGGGTGCCTCTGATGCTGACACTTTGATATATATGTCCATTCATCAGTTATAGGGTTAAAATTTTGGGTTCTCTGGTATACAGGGACATTTGCATTAGGGATAGAGTTAGCTTCTGGGTCTGATGTGACAGGGAGCGCAAGATGGAGGATCAGGTTTATGGTGACGCATGGTTGACGTCAATGGTCAAGGTGAGGTGTCAGTACCAGGAGCCAAGGCTAGGGTTGCGTTAGGTATTTGGAAAGCTGTAGGGGCAGGGTGTTTGTACATTAAGACTGAGAGTCCTTATCCTAGGTTAGGGCAACTGTCAAATTCAGTCTCAGGATTACAGTGAGGAAAGGGTGACATCCGTGGTGATGGTGGAGGGTCAGGCCATAGGTATGTGCTATGGTAAGGGTTAGGTAATTGTTAAAATGTATGCGGTGGATGGGGATATGTTTAGATTTAGGATGCTACTCTGACATGTGGGTGAAGCCCTGTTAGGACTTCATCACTAAGGTATGGCATTGGTGACATCAATGCTGATGGTGAGCATTCAGGTTAGGGATCCTGGGCTAGGGTTAGGGTTTTCTGTAAGGAAAGGTCTATGCAGAAAATATGGTTATGGACAGAATTAGCGTGCAATTCTGATGTGAGGGCGAGTGTGTGATCGAGTCAGAGGATTAAGGGAGTCGTAGTTGATAGCAACGGTGCAGGTGAAGAATCTGGTTCAAGGGTAAGATTTAGGGTTAGGGTTATGTGTTCGATAAGGAGTACGGGTGAGATAGGGTTGCAGTTAGAATTCGGATCTGGCTCTGATGTGAGGGTGAGTGCAAGAATAAGCTTAAGGTTTAAGTTGAAGTGAGGGTTACATCAATGATGAAGGTGAAGTGTCAGATCCTGGCACCAGGTATAGGGTTAGCATTAGTTGTAAAGTAAGGAGTATGCGGAAGATTGAGTGACATTTAGAATTCTGAATCGACTCTGACGTGAGGGCAGTGGCCAGAATGAGCTTCAGGACTATGGGGAGGAATGACAGACTTCGATGCTGATGGTTGCGTTTCAGTGAACGAGGCATGGGGTGTGGTTAGGGTTATCTGTAAGAGAAAATCTATGTGGAAGAGCCGGTTACCGAGAAAATTAATATTCTCTTCTGATGTGAGTGCGAGTGTGAGATTCAAGCTCAGTGTTAAGATGTGTCATAGTTGACATCAATGTGGCAGGTGAAGAATCTAGTCCAGGTCTTGGGGCTAGGGTCATGGTTATGTGTTCATTAAGATATAGAGGAAGATGGAGTTATGTTTAGATTTCGCATCTTACCCTGACGTGAGGGCGAGTGCCAACTTGAGCTTCAGGCTTATGGTGCGGCATGACAAACGTTGAAGCTGATGGTGACGGTTCAGGTAACGTGCCCAGGACTATAGTAAGTTTACTATGTTCTGTAAGGTTTACAGGAAGGATAGGGTTATGGAAAGTTTTCTGGTTTGTCTCTGATGGGAGAGCAAGTACGAGATTGAGGTTAAAGATTACGATGAAGCGCGTGTGATGCCAATGGTTAAAGTGATGGGGCAGAACGAAGAGTCATGGCTCGGGTTATAATAACTGGTTTGGGCTGTTGTATAGACAGGATGAGTTAATTATTTGGGTTAGGGTCTATCTTTGATATGAGTGTGAGTGTGAAATTGCGTTTCCTTCTTGAGGAGATCCCTGGGTGTTTCTGATGCTCACGCTTTGCATATAGGTCAGGAATCAGTTTTAGGTTTAAAATTTTGTGTTCTCACTAGTATACAGAGACATTCCCATTATGGATAGAGTTGGCTTCTGGGTCTATTGTGATAGGGAGCGCAAAATGGTGGATCAGGTTATTGGTGAGGCATAGTTGATGTGAATGGTCAAGGTCAGGTGTCAGGACCATGAACCAGGGCTAGGGTTAGGGTTAGGATTTTGGAATGTTGTATGGGCAGTGTATTGGTACGTTTAGACTGAGGGACCTTCTCCAAGGTTAGGGCAACTGTCCAGTTCAGTCGCAGGATTACAGTGAGGCAAGGGTGACATCCATGGTGATGGTGGAGGGTCAGGCCACAGGTATGTGCTAGGGAAAGTGTTACGTAATTGTTAACGTGCATGCGGTAGATGGGGTTATGTTTAGATTTAGGATCCTTCTCTGACGTGTGGGCGAAGGCCAGTTCGGACTTCATCATTAATGTATGGCATCGGTGCCATCAATGCAGAAAGTGAGCATTCAGGTTAAGGAACCTGTTCTAGGTTTAGAGTCCTCTGCAAGGAAAGGTCTTTGTAGGTCTATGCAGAAAATATGGTTGTGGATAGAATTAGGGTGCATTTCTGATGTGAGGGTGAGTATGAGATCGAGTCAGCAGATTGAGGGAATCATAGTTGATAACAACAGTGAGGGGGAAGAATCTGGTTGAAGGGTCAGATCTAGAGTTAGGGCTATGTGTTCGATAAAGAGTACGGGTGAGATAGGGTTGCAGTTAGAATTCAGATCCTCCTCTGATGTGAGGGTGAGTGCAAGAATAAGTTTAAGGTTTAAGGTGAAGTGAGGGTGACATCAATGATGAAGGTGAAGTGTCAGATCCGGGCACTAGGTATAGGGTTAGCGTTAGTTGTAAGGTAAGGTGTATGCGGAAAATTGAGTGACTGTTAGAGTTCTGAACCGACTCTGACATGAAGGCAGTGGCCAGAACGAGCTTCAGGATTATGGGGAGGAATGACAGACGTCGATGCTGATGGTGGTGGTTCAGTGAAAGGGGCCTGGGATAGGGTTAGGGTTATCTGTAAGAGAAAATCTATGCAGAAGAGACAGTTACCAAGAGAATTAGGGTTCTCTTCTGATGTGAGTGTGGGTGTGAGATTCAAACTCTGAATTAAGATGTGTCATAGTTGACATCATTGTTGCAAATAAAGAATCTACTCCAGGGCCTGACGCAAGGGTGAGAGTTGCGTGTTCAGTAAGATTTACAGGAATATGGAGTTACATTTAGAGTTCGCAACTGAACCTGTCGTGAGGTCGAGGGCCACCTCGAGCTTCTGGCTTATGGTGTTGTATGACAGACGTTGAAGCTGATGGTGTCTGTTCACGTAAAGTTCCAAGCGCTAGAGTAAGTTTATTGTGTTCTGTAAGGTGTATAGGAAGGATAGGGTTATGGAAAGGTTTCAGGTTTGTCTCTGATGGGAGGGCAAGTGCGGTATTGAAGTTAAGGATTACGATGAAGCGCGGGTGATGCCAATGGTTACAGTGAAGGGGCATGTCCAAGAGTCATGGCTAGGGTAAGAATTACTCGTTTGGGCAGTTATACAGAAAATATAAGTTAATTATTAGGGTAAGGGTCTAGCTCTGATGTGAGTGTGTGAAATTGCGTTTCCATGTTGAGGAGATGCCTGGGTGTCTCTGATGTTGACACAGTGGGTATATGTCCACGCATTAGTTTCAGGGTTTTAATTTTGTGTTCTCTCTGGTATACATAAACATTCGCTTTATGGATAGAGTTGGCTTCTGAGTTTGATGTTACGGGGAGCGCAAGGTGGTGGATCACGTTTATGGTGAGGCATGGGTGACATCAATGGTCAAGGTGAGGTGTCAGGGCCATGAGCCAGGGCTAGGTTTAGGGTTAGGATTTTGGAAAGCTGTACGGGCAGGGTATTGGTACGTTGAGACTAAAAGTCCTTCTCCAAGGTTAGGGAAACTGTCCAATTCAGTCGCAGGATATCAGTGAGGCAAGGGTGACATACATGGTGATGTTGGAGGGTCAGGCCACAGGTATGTGCTAGGGTTAGGGTTAGGTAAATGTTAAAGTGTATGTGGTGGATGGGGTTATGTTTAGATATAGGATCCTACTCTGACATGTGGGAGAAGGCCAGTTTGGACTTCATCATTAAGGTGTGGCATCGGTGACATCAATCCTGATGGTGAGTATTCATATTAAGGAACCTGGGCTACGGATAGGGTTTTCTGTAAGGAAAGGTCTATGGAGAAAATATGGTTATGGACAGAATCAGGGTGCAATTCTGGTGTGAGGGCGAGTGTGAGATCGAGTCAGAGGATTTAGGGAGTCATAGTTGATAGCAACGGTGAAGGTGAAGAATCTGGTTAAAGGGTCAGATCTAGGGTTTGTGTTATGTGTTTGATAAGGAGTATGGGTGAGATAGATTTGCAGTTAGAATTCAGATCCGCCTCTGATGTGAGGTTGAGTTCAAGAATAAGTTTAAGGTTTTAGTTGAACTCAGGGTGACATCAATGATGAAGGTGAACTGTCAGATCCTGGCACCAGGGATAGGGTAAGCATTAGTTGTAAGGTAAGGAGTATTAGGTACCTAGAGTGATATTTAGAGTTCTGGTTCGACCGTGACATGAGGGCAGTGGCCAGAACAAGCTTCAGGATTATGGGGAGGAATGACAGACGTCGATGCTAATGGTGGCGGTTCAGTGAATTGGGCCTGGTATAGGGTAGCGTTATCTGTAATAGAAAATCCATGCGGAAGAGATGGTTACCGAGAGAATTAGGGTTTTCCTCTGATGTGAGTGCGAGTATGAGATTCAAGCTCAGTATTAAGATGTGTCGTAGTTCACATCAATGTTGCATGTGAAGAATCCAGTCCAGGGCTTGGTGCTAGGGTTAGAGTTAGGTGTCGAGTAGTATTTACAGGAATATGGAGTTATATGTAGAGGTCGCATCTGACCCTGACATGAGGTTGAGGGCCACCTTCAGCTTCAGGATTATATTGCGGCGTTGCAGACGTTGAAGCTGATGCTGTCGGTTCAGGTAAAGTGCCCAGGGTAGAGTAAGTGTATTGTGTTCTGTAAAGTGTACAGGAAGGATAGGGATATGGAAAGATTTCGGGTTTGTCTCTGATGGGAGGGCAAGTGTGGGATTGAGATTAAGGAATACGATGAAGGTCGGGTGATGCCAATGTTTAAGGTGTAGGGGCAGGTCTAAGAGTCATGGCTAGGATTAGAATAACTGGTTTGGGCTGTTGTACAAAAAGGACGAGTTAATTCTTAGCGTTAGGGTCTAGCTCTGATGTGAGTGCGAGTGTGAAATGGCATTTCGATGTTGAGGAGATCCCTGGGAGTCTCTGATGCTGACACTTTGTGTATAGGTCCACGCATCAGTTTTAGGGTTAAAATTTTGTGTTCTCTCTGGTATACGGAGACATTTGCATTATGGATACTGTTAGCTTCTTTGTCTGATGTGACGGGGAGTCAAGATGATGGATCAGGTATATGGTGAGGCATGGTTGACATCAATGGACAAGGTGAGGTATCAGGAACACGAGTCAGGACTAGGCTTACAGTTACGTTTTTGGAATGCTGTAGGGGCAGGTTATTGGTATGTTTAGACTGACGGTCCTTCTCCAAGGTTAGGGCAACTGTCCAATTCAGTCGCAGGGATACAGTGAGGCCAGGGTGACAACCATGGTGATACTGAAGGGTCTTCCTACAGGTATGTGCTAGGGTTAGGGGTAGGTAATTGTTAAAGTGTATGCGGTGGACGGGCTTATGTTTAGATTTAGTTTCCTACTCAGACGTGTGGGCTAAGGCTAGTTTGGACTTCATCATTAAGTTATTGAATCAGGGGCATAAATGCTGACGGTGAACATTTAGGTTAAGGAACCTGGGCAAGGGTAAGGGTTTAGTGAAAGGAAATGTCTATGCACAAAATATGGTTATAGACAGAATTAGGGTGCAGTTCTGATGTGAGGGTGAGTGTGAGATCGAGTCAGAGGATTAAGAGAGTCATAGTTCATAGCAATGCTGAAGGGGAAGTATCTGGTTTAAGGGTAATATCTATTTTCAGGGTTATGTGTTCGATAAGGTTACGGGTGAGATAGGCTTGCAGTTAGAATTCGGATCCCCCTCTGATGTGAGTGTGGGTGCAAGAATAAGTTTAAGGGTTAAGGTGAAGTAAGGGTGTAATCAATGATAAAGGTGAAGTATCAGATCCTGGCACCAGGGATTGGGTTAGCATTAGTTGTACGGTAAAGAGTATGTGGAACATTGAGTGACAGTTAGAGTTCTGATCTGACTCTGACATGAGGGCAGTGGCCAGAACGAGCTTCAGGATTATGGGGAGGAATGACAGAAGTCGATGATGATGGTTGCGCTTCAGTGAAAGGGGCCTGGGATAGGGTTAGGGTTATCTGTAAGAGAAAGTCTATGCAGAGGAAACCTTTACTGAGAGAATTAGAATTCTCTTCTGATGTGAGTGCGAGTGTGAGATTCAAGATCAGTGTTAAGATGTGTCGTAGTTCACATCAATGTTACAGGTGAAAAATCTAGTCCAAGGCTTGGCGTTAGGGTTAGGGTTAGGTGTTCAGTAAGATTTACAGGAATATGGAGTTACATTTAGAGTTTGCATCTGACCCTGACGTGAGGGCGAGTGCCACCTTGAGCTTCAGGCTTATGGTGCAGCATGACAGACGTGGAACCTTATGGTGTCAGTTCAGGTTAAGTGCCCAGGGCTAGAGTAAGAGTATTGTCTGTAAGTTGTACAGGAAGGATAGGTTTATGGAAAGATTTCGCTTTTGTCTCTGATGGGAGGGCTAGTGCGGGAGTGAGGTTAAGTATTATGATGAAGCACGGGTGATGCAAATGGTTGCGGTGAAGGGGAATGTCCAAGAGTCATGGCTATGGTTAGAATTACTGGTTTGGGCTGCTGTACAGAAAGGAAGAGTTAATCATTAGGGGAGGGGCCAAGCTCTGATGTGAGTGCGAGTGTGAAATTGCCTTTCTGTTTTTAAGAGATCCCTGGGTGTCTCTGATGCAGACGCTTTGAGTGTAGGTCCAGGAATCAGTTTTAGGGTTAAAATTTTGTGTTCTCTCTGGTATACAGAGACATTCACATCTGGATAGAGTTAGCATCTGCGTGTGATTTGACAGGGTGCACAAGATGGTAGATCAGGTTTATGGTGAGGCATGGTTTATGTCAATGTTCAAGGTGAGGTTTCAAGACCATGAGCAAAGGCTAGGATCAGGGTTAGGTTTTTTGAAAGCTGTAGGGGAAGACTATTGGTACGTTTAGACTGAGGGTCCTTCTCCAAGGTTAGGGCAACTGTCCAATTCAGTCGTAGGATTATAGTGAGGCAAGGGTGACATCCATGGTGATTGCGGAGGGTCAGGCCACAGGTATGTGCTAGGGATAGGGTAAGGTAATTGTTAAAGTGTATGTGGTGAAAGGGGTTGTTTTTAGATTTAGGATCCTACTCTGACGTGTAGGCAAAGGCCAGTTTGGTCTTCATCATAAAAGTATGGAATCGGTGACATCAATGCTGACGGTGAGTATTCAGGTTAAGGAACCTGGGCTAGGGTTAGGGTTTTCTGTAAGGAAATTTCTATGCAGAAAATATGGATATGGACAGAATTAGGGTACATTTCTGATGTGAGGGCGAGTGTGAAATCGAGTCAGCAGAATAAGGGAGTAATAGTTGACAGCAACGGTGAAGGTGAAGAATCTGGTTCAGGGGTTGATCTAGGGTTATGTATACGTGTTCGATAAGCAGTATGGGTGAGATAGGGTTGCAGTTAGAATTCTGATCTGCCTCTGATGTGAGGGTTAGTGCAAGAATAAGTTTAAGGTTTAAGGTGAAGTGAAGGTGACATCAATGATGGTGAAGTGTCAGATCCTGTCACCAGGGATAGGGTTAGCATTAGTTGTAATTTAAGGAGTTTGCAGATGACTGAGTTACAGTAAGAGTTCTGATCCGAATCTGACATGAGCACATTGGCCAGAACGAGCTTCAGGGTTATGAGGAGGAATGATAGACATCGATGCTGATGGTCACGGTTCAGTGAAAGGTGCCTGGGGTAGGGTTAGGGCTATCTGTAAGAAAAAATCTATGCAGAAGAGACGGTTAGCGAGAGAATTAGGGTTCTCTACTGATGTGAGTGCGAGTGTGAGATTCAAGCTCAGTGTTAAGATGTGTCGTAGTTGACATCAATGTTGCACGTGATGAATCTAGTCCAGGGCTTGTCTCTACGGTTAGGATTAGGTGTTCAGTAAGATTTACAGGAATATGCAATTACATTTAGAGTTCGCATCTGACCCTGACGTGAGGGCAAGGGCCACCTTGAGTTTCAGACTTATGGTGCAGCATGACTCACGTATACGCTGATGGTGTCGGTTCAGGTAATATGCCCAGGACTAGAGTAAGTGTATATTGTACTGTAAAGTGTACAGGAAGGATAGGGTTATGGAAAGATTTTGGGCTTGTCTGTGATGGGAGAGCAAGTGCGGGATTGAGGTTAATGGCTACAATGAAGCACGGGTGATGCCAATGGTTATGCTGAAGGGGCAGGTCCAAGAGACATGGTTAGGGTTAGAAATACTGGTTTGGGCTGTTGTACAGAAAGGTAAGTTAATTATTAGGGTTAGGGTCTAGCTTTGATGTGAGTGCGAGTGTGTAATTGCGTTTCCTGGTTGATGAGATCCCTGGGTGTCTCTGATGCTGATGCTTTGCTTATAGGTCCCGGCATCAGTTTAAGGGTTAAAATTTTGTGATCTCTATGGCATATGGAGACATTCCAATACAGATAGAGTTAGCTTCTGGGTCTGATGTCACAGGGAGCGCCGGATGGTGGATCATGTTGATGGTGAGGCATGGTTGACGTCATTGGTCAAGTTGAGGTGTCAGGACCAAGAGCCAGGGCAAGGGTTAGGGTTTTGTTTTTGGAAAGCTGTAGGGGCAGGGTATTCGTACGTTTAGACTGAGTGTCCTTGTCCAAGGTTATGGCAACTGTCCAATTCAGTCGCAGGATTACAGTGAGGCATGGGTGACATCCATGGTGATGGTGGAGTGTCATGCCACAGGTATGTGCTAGGGTTAGCGTTATGTAATTGTTAAAGTGTATGCGGTGCATGGAGTTATGCTTAGGTAGAGAATCCTACTCTGACATTTGGACGAAGGCCAGTTTGGACTTCATCATTAAGATGTGGCATCGGTTGTATCAATGCTGACAGTGAGCATTCAGGTTAAGGAACCTGGGCAAGGGTTAGGGTTTTCTGAAAGGTAAGGTCTATGCAGAAAATATGGTTATGCACAGAATTAGGGTGCAATTCTGATGTGAGGGCGAGTGTGAAATCGAGTCAGAGGATTAAGGGAGTAATAGTTGACAGCAACGGTGAAGGTGAAGAATCTGGTTCACGTGTCAGATCTAGGGTTAGGGTTATGTGTTAGAGAAGGAGTATGGGTAGATAGCTTTGCAGTTAGAATTCAGATCCACCTCTGATGTGAGGGTGACTGCAAGAATAAGGTTAAGGTTGAAGGTGAAGTGAGGGTGACATCAATGATGAAGTTGAAGTGTCAGATCCTGGCACCAGGGATAGGGTTAGCATTAGTTGTCAGGTACGGAGTATGCTGAAGATTGATTGACAGTTAGAGTTCTGATCTGACTCAGACATGAGGGTGGTGTCTAGAAAGAGCTTCAGAATTATGGGGAGGAATGACATACATCGATGCTGATGGTGGCGGTTCAGAGAAAGGGGCCTGGGATAGGGTTAGGGTAATCTGTAAGAGAAAATCTATACAGAAGAGATGGTTACTGAGACAATTAGGGTTCTCTTCAGATGTGAGTCCCAGTGTGAGTTTCATGGTCCGAAATAAGATGTGTCGTAGTTGACATCAATGTTGCAGGTGAAGAATCTAGTCCAGGGCTTGGCGCTAGGGTTAGAGTTAGGTGTTCAGTAGATTTACAGGAATATGGAGTTACATTTAGAGTTTGCATCTGATCCTGACGTGAGGGCGAGGGCCACCTTTAGCCTCAGGCTTATGGTGAGGCATGACAGACGTTGAAGCTGATGGTGTCGGTTCTGGTATAGTGCCCAGGGGTAGAGTAACTGTATTGTGTTCTGTAAAGTGTACAGGAAGGATAGGGTTATGTAAAGATTTCGGGTTTGTCTCTGATGAGAGGGCAAGTGCGGAATTGAGATTAAGGATTACGGTGAAGCGCGGGTGATGCCAATGGTTACAGTGAGGGGGCAAGTCCACGACTCAAGGGTAGGGTTAGAATTACTGGTTTGGGCTCTTTGTACAGAAAGGATAAGTAAATTATTAGGGTTAGGATCTAGCTCTGATGTGAGTGCGAGTCTGAAATTGCGTTTCCATGTTGAGGAGATCCCTGGGTGTCTCTCCTGGTGAACCTTTGCGTATAGGTCCAGGCATCAGCTTTAGGGTTAAAATTTTGTGTTCTCTGTGGTATAAAGAGACATTCGCATTATGGATAGATTTATCTTCTGGGTCTGATGTGATGGGGAGCGCAAGATGGTTGATCAGGTTTATGGTGAGGCATGGTTGAAGTCAATGGTCAAGGTGAGGTGTCCAGACCACGAGCCAAGTCTGGAGTTAGGGTGAGGAATTTGGTAAGATGTTGGGGCAGGGTATTGATACGTTTAGACTGAGTGTCCTTTTCCAACGTTAGGGCAACTGTCCAATTCATTTGTAGGATTACACTGAGGCAAGGATTACATCCATGGTAATGGTGGAGGATCAGTCCACAGGTATGTGCTCGGGTTAGATTTAGGTAATTGTTAAAGTGTTTGCGGTGCATGGGTTATTTTTAGTTTTAGAATCCTACTCTGATGTGTGGGCGAAGGCCACTTGGGACTTCATCATTAAGGTACGGCATCAGTGACATCAATGCTGACGGTGAGCATCCAGTTTAAGGAACCTGGGCTAGGGTTAGAGTTTTCTGTAGGAAAGGTCTGTGCAGGTATATGCAGATAATATGGTTATGGACCGAATTAGGGTGCAATTCTGGATTGTGGGCGATTGTGAGATAGAGTCAGAGAATTAAGGGAGTCATAGTTGATAGAAATGGTGAAGGTGAAGAATCTGGTTCAAGGGTCAGATCTAGGGTAGTGTTATGTGTTTGATAAGGAGTACGGGTGGCATAGGGTTGCAGTTAGAATTCGTATCCGCCTCTGATGTGAGGGTGAGTGCAAGAATAAGTTAATGGTTTAAGGTGAAGTGAGGGTGACATCAATGATGAAGGTGAAGTGTCAGCTTCTGGAACAGGGATAGGGTAAGCAGTTGTAAGGTAAGGAGTATGAGGAAGATTGAGTGACAGTTAGAGTTCTGATCCCACTCTGACATGAGGGCAGTGGCCAGAACGAGCTTCAGGATTATGGGGAAGAATGACAGACTTCGATGATGATGGTTTCGGTTCAGTGAAAGGGGCCTTGGATAGGGGTAGGGTTATCTGTAAGAGAAAATCTGTGCGGAAGAGATGGTTACCGAAAGAATTAGGGTTCTCTTCTGATGTGAGTGCGAGTGTGAGACTCAAGCTCCCAGTTAAGATGTGTTGTAGTTGACATCAGTGTTACAGGTGAAGAATCTTTCAAGGGCATGGTGCTAGGGATAGGTTTAGTTGTTCAGCAAAATTTACGGTAATATGGAGTTACATTTAGAGTTCACATCTGACCCTGATCAGTGGATGAGGGCCACCTTGAGCTTCAGGCTTATGGTGCTGCATGACAGACGTTGAAGCTGATGGTGTCGGTTCAAGTAAAGTGCCCAGGGCTAGAGTAAGTGTATTCTGATCTGTAAGGTGTACAGTAAGGATAGGGTTATGGAAAGATTTCGGTTTTGTCTCTGATGGGGGGGCAAGTGCAGGGTTGAGTTTAATTATTACGATGAAGAGGGGGTGTTGCCAATTTTTATGGTGAAGGGGCAGGTCCAAGAGACATGGCTATGGTTAGAATTGCTGCTTTGGGCTGTTGTACAGAAAGGATGTTTATTATCAGGGTTAGGGTCTAGCTCTGAAGTGAGGGCGAGTGTGAAACTGCGTTTCTGTGTTGAGGAGTTCCCTGGGTGTCTGATGCTGACACTTTGCGTATAGATCCAGGCATCAGTTATAGGGTTAAAATTTTGTGTTCTTTCTGGTATACAGAGACATTTGCATTATGGATAGAGTTATCTTCTGGGTCTGATGGGACGGGGAGAGAAACATGCTGGCTTAGTTTTATGGTGAGGCATGGTTCACGTCAATGGTCAAGGTGAGGTGTCAGGACCACGAGCAGGGTTATGGTTAGGGTTAGGTTTTTGGAAACCCTTAGGGGCAGTGTATTGGTACGTTTAGAGTGTGGGTCCTTCTCCAAGGTTAGGGAAACTGTCCAATTCATTCACAGGATTACAGTGAGGCAAGGGTGACATCATTGGTGATGGTGGAATTTCAGGCCACAGGTATGTGCTAGCGTTAGGGTTAGGTAATTGTTAAAGTATATGCGGTGAATAGGGTTGTGTTGAGATTTAGGATCCCACTCTGACGTTTAGGCAAAGGACAGTTTGGACTTCATCATTAAGGTATGGCAGCGGTGAAATCAATGCTATTGGTGAGCATTCATTTTAAGGAACCTGGGCTAGTGTTAGCGTTTTCTGTAAGTAAAGGTCTATGCAGAAAATATGGTTATGGACAGAATTAGGGTGCAATTCTGAATTGAGGGCAAGTGTGAGTTCGAGTCAGAGGATTAAGGGAGTCATAGTTGACCGCAACGGTGAGGGTGAAGAATCTGGTTCAAGGTCAGATCTAGGGTTAGGGTTATGTGTTCAATAAGGAGTATGGGTGAGATAGGGTTTCAGTTGAAATTCTGATCCGCCTCTGATGTGAGGGTGAGTGCAAGAATAATTTTAAGTTTTAAGATGAAGTGAGGGTGACATCAATGATGAAGGCGAAGTGTCAGATCCTGGCACCAGGAATAGGGTTAGCATTAGTTGAAATGTAAGGTGCATGCAGAAGATTGAGTGACAGTTTGATTTCTGATGTGACTCTGACATGATGGCAGTGGCCAGAACGATCTTCAGGATTATGGGGAGTAATTAGAGACGTCGATGCCGATGGTGGCGCCTCAGTTAAAGGTGCCTGGGATAGCGTTAGGTTTATCTGTAAGAGAAAATCTATGGGGAAGAGAAGGTTATCGAGAGAATTAGGGTTCTCTTCTGATGTGAGACAGTTACCGAGAGAATTAGGGTCCTCTTCTGATGTGAGTGTGAGTGTGAGATTCAAGCTCAGAGTTAAGATGTGTCATAGTTGACATCAATGTTGCAGGTGAAGAATCTAGTCCAGGGCTTGGCGCTAGGGTTAGTTTAGGTGTTGAGTAAGATTTACGGGAATATGGAGTTATATTTAGAGTTCGCATCTGAGACTAACGTGAGGGCGAGGTCCACCTTGAGATTCAGGCGTATGGTGCAGCATGACACACGTTGAAGCTGATGGTGTCGGTTCAGGTAAAGTGCCCAGGGCTAGACTATGTTTATTGTGTTCTGAGAGGTGTACAGGAAGGATAGGTTTATGGAAAGATTTCGGGTTTGTCTCTGATGTGACGGCAAGCGGAGAATTGAGGTTAAGGATTACGATGAAGCGCGGGTGTTGCCAATGGTTACGGTGAAGGGGTAGGTCCAAGAGACATGGCTGTGTTTAGAATTACTGGTTTGGGCTGTTGTACAGAAATAATAAGTTAATTATTAGGGTTGTGTCTAGCTCTGATGTGAGTGCGAGTGTGAAATTGCGTTTCTGTGATGCGGAGGTCCCTGGGTGTCTCTGATGCTGACGCTTTGCGTATAGGTCCAGGCATCAGTTTTAGGGTTAAAATTTTGTCATCTCTCGGGTATACAGAGACATTCGCATTATGGTAGAGTTAGCTACTGGGTCTGAAGTGACGGGCAGCGCAAGATGGTGAATCAGGTTTAAGGTGAAGCATGGTTGATGTCAATGGTCAAGGTGAGGTGTCAGGATCACGAGCCAGGGCTAGGGTTAGGGTTAGGTTTTTGGAAACGTGTAGGGGCAGGTTATTGGTACGTTTAGACTGATGGTCCTTCTCCAAGTTTAGAGCAACTGTTCAATTCAGTCACAGGATTACAGTGAGGCAAGGGTGACATCCATGGTGATGGTGGACATTCTCACCACAGGTATGTGCTAGGGTTAGGGTTAGGTACTTTTTAAAGTGTATGTGGTAGATGGGGTTATGTTTAGATTTAGGAAACTACTCTGATGTGTGGGCAAAGGCCAATTTGGATTTCATCATTAAGGTATGGCATCGGTGACATCAATGCTGATGGTGAGCATTCAGGTTATGGAACCTGGGCTAGCGTTAGGGTTTTCTGTAAGGAAACGTCTATGCAGAAAATATTGTTGTGGACAGAATTAGGGTGCAATTCTGATGTGAGGGCGTGTGAGAGATGGAGTCAGAGGATTAAGGGAGTCATAGTTGATAGCAATGGTGAAGGTGAAGAATCTGTTTCAAGGTTCAGATCTAGGGTTAGGGTTATGTGTTCGATAAAGAGTACGGGTGAAATAGGGTTGCAGTTAGAATTCGGATCTGCCTCTGATGTGAGGGTGAGTGCAGCAAAATGTTTAAGTTTTAAGGTGAAGTGAGGTTGATATCAATGATGAAGGTAAAGTGTCAGATCCTGGCACAAGGGATAGGGTTAGCATTAGCTGTAAGGTAAGGAGTGTGCGGAAGATTGAGTGACAGAGTTCTGATCCGACACTTGCATGAGTGCAGTGGCCAGAACGAGCTTCAGGATTATGGGGAGGAATGACAGACGTCGATGCTGGTGGGGAGGTTCAGTGAAAGGGGCCTGGGATAGGGTTAGGGTTATCTGTAAGGGAAAATCTATGAAGAACAGACGGTTACTGAGAGAATTAGGGTTCTCTTTTGATGTGAGTATGAGTGTCAAATTGCGTTTCCGTCTTGAGGAGGTCTCTGGGTGTTTCTGATGCTGACGGTTTGCGTTTAGGTCCAGGCATCAGTTTAGGGGTTAAAATTTTGTGTTCTCTCTGGTATAGAGAGACGTTCGCATTATAGGTAGAGTTAGCTTCCGTGTCTGATGGGACCGGGAGCGCAAGATGGTGGATCCTGTTTATGGTTTGGCATGGTTCACGTCTATGGTCAAGGTTAGGTGTCAGGACCACGAGCCAGGGCTAGGGTTAGGATTAGGTTTTTGGAAAGCAGTAAGGGTAGAGTATTGGTACGTTTAGACTGTGTGTCCTTCTCCAAGATTAGGGCAACTGTCCAATTCAGTTGCAGGATTACAGTGAGGCAAGGGTGACATCCATGGTGATCGTGGAGGGTCAGGCCACAGGTATGTGCTAGGGTAAGGGTTAGGTAATTGTTAAAGATATGCGGTGGATGGGGTTATGTTTAGATTTAGGATCCCACTCTGACGTGTGCACAAAGGCCTGTTTGGACTTCATCATTAAGGTATGGCATCGGTGACATCAATGCTGATGGTGAGCATTCAGATTAAGGTCTGGGGTTAGGGTTTTCTGTAAGGAAAGGTCTATGCAGGAAATATGGTTATGGACAGAATTAGGGTGCAATTCTGATGTGAGGGCGAGTGTGAAATCGAGTCAGAAGATTAAGGGAGTTATAGTTGAGAGCAACCGTGAAGGTGAAGAATCTGGTTCAAGTGTCAGAATTGGATTAGTTTTATGTGTTCGATAAGGAGTACGGGTGAGATAGGGTTGCAGTTAGAATTCGGATCCACCTCTGATGTGAGGGTGAGTGCAAGAATAAGTTTAAGGTTTAAGGTGAAGTGATGCTGACATCAATGATGAAGGTGAAATGTCAGATCCTGGCACAAGGGAGAGGGTTAGAATTTGGTGTAAGGTAAGAAGTATGCGGAAGATTGAGTGACAGTTAGAGTTCTGATCTGACTCTGACATGAGGGCACTGGCCAGAATGTGCTTCAGGATTATGGGGAGGAATGACAGACGTTGATGCTAATGGTGGCAGTTCAGTGAAAGGGGCCTGGTATAGGGTTAGTGTATTGTGTAAAGGAAAATCCATGCAGAAGAGACGGTTACTGAAGGGTTCCCACCAGTCAGATGGCAAACTTCCGGCTTCCTTTCGAGGTCCTCCATTCCCGCCGGCGCCACCTGAAGCCCAATAACCTCTCGCCCCCTCCCAATCCCAGCACCTAGCCAACAGCAACCAGCCCTGTAGAAGTAACACCACAATCACCCTATGCCCCTTCCTTTATAACCCAGCATCTTTCCCTAATAAAGCGGAACTCTCCGGTGAATTGCTGCTATGTGTCACTCCTTTCCTTTCATTGGTGCCAAAACCCGGGATATAGGACACCCCAACTGGGCCCCGTCTTCCCCCCGACACCAGCAGCAGCTTGCCCTCATCCTCTTTTGCCGGCACTGGCTTATCCCACTCACAACTCCTCTCTGGTCTTTAGGTAAGTTTTCCCCCCGCAGTGGGCCACTCTTCCCCGTGCTATCGCAGTGCTATTGACCGTGATCGTCCGGCAAGGCTCTGATGCTCGGGGACGAGGAGGGAACGCTCCCCACCTCAGGCCTTCACAGCTGCAGCGGACCCTCAGGCCACTCCTCCAAAAGCCATAAACCCCCGCCTCAGGCCTTAAACTTTTTAAGCAAAATTTCCCTGGGGTGGGCCACTCTTCCCCCAGCTATCGCAGTGCCATTGACCGTGATCGTCTGGCAATACCCTGATGCTCGGGGACGAGGAGGGAACTCTCCCCGCCTCAGGCCTTCACTGCTGTCGCGGACCCTCAGGCCCCTCCTCCAACAGCCATAAATCCCCACCTCAGGCCTTCACGGCTGCAGCGGACCCTTAGGCCCCTCCTCTGACAGCCATAAATCCCCGCCTCAGGCCTTCACAGCTGCACCAAACTCTCAGGCACCCCCTCCAACAGCCATAAACGAGGTGACTCGTTTGTAGATGAGAACGCTCCCTTCCCCCCCCTCCTCCTTCTGTTCCGTCTGCCGAACTGTCTGCCGAAAACGCCTAGCACTAGGTACCTCGTGACTCCGGCACTCTGCCTACTTAGGGAAGTCTGGGTGATGACCCACACTTCCTAAGAAATTCCGACTCGTATACGAGTTTCCGCAGACCACCAAGGATCATCCGGGACGCCTTTTGTCTCCTTGTGGTCTGCTTCCAGTCCGAGGATCTCCGTTTGTCTTCCCCTGTTTGTCTCCTTCTCTGTCCTTTAGCCATGGGAGCCTCCTCATCCCTCCCTGAAAGTTCACCTCTTGAATGCCTGCTTAAGTATCTGGCTACCCTCTCCCTGACGCTTGATATAAAACCAAAACTCCTCCATAAATATTGCTTCCAAGATTGGCTGACATACCCCCTAGACAATAACAACCAATGGCCTGCAGGGGGTACTCTTGATCCTAACATCACTCGCAATCTCTTTAACTACTGCCAGCACCTGAAAAAATGGAAGGAGATTCCCTATATCGAAGCTTTTCGCCTCCTAGCTCAAAATCCGAGCCTCTGCACCACCTGCTCCCCGCCCCAAGTTCTCCTAGCCTGCAAGCCATCTCCCTCCCCTCCACACACTCCCAGTCCCTCTTCAATTACCTTTGACCTGGCCAACGAGCCTCCACCATACAGACTTCCCCCTTTGGCCCCTCCCCCTCCTACAACCCCTCCACCCTCCGCCGCCACTGCCGCCTCTTTCCCCGTGGCAGAAGCCTCCCGTCCTCTCCCTTCAACTTCTTCTCCTACAACAGCCCCTCCCTCTTCCTCTACCTCCGCCGCCACCGCCTCCACCCCCACAGAAGCCTCCCATCCTCTCTCTTCCCCCTCCTCCACCATCTCCTCCTGCACCTCACCCCCTCCTCCTCCGTCCCCCTCACCTTCCCCCCTCCCTCAAATCGAGCCTGAGCCTTTCAGCCCCCCTCTAACTAAGTTCCAAGAACCTCGTCCGTCTTTGCCCCCTCAGACTCGGTCCCAAGGGCCTCCCAAAATTATCGCGGCTTTGCCCTCATCACCTGTTTCCCCCGCACAGACTGAGCCAGAATCCTTCAGTCCCCCTGAGACTCGGTCCCAAGGGCCTCCCAAAATTATCGCCCCCCCTGGGAAGTAGCAGGATCCGAAGGTCGTGCGCGTTCAGGTCCCTTTCTCCTTAGGAGATTTAGCCCAACTAGAGAAATGCTTAGGTTCCTTTTCCACTGATCCCACGACATACATCAGGGAGTTTCAATGGACCCTCCAGTCTTACAGCCTCACGCATCATGAGATTTTCATGCTCCTGGCCAATACTCTTCTCCCTGAAGAGCGTAGACGAGCTTGGGACTTCGCCCAAACACATGCTACCGAAACCCACAGGACTAACCCCACCTGTCCCATTGGCCCCACTGCTGTCCCCAAACAAGACCCACACTGGGATTATAACACCGCCGTGGGTCTCCACTCTCGAGATATTTTCGCCTCCTGCTTAATAGCAGGTCTAAAAAAGGCAGCTCGTAAAGTAGTCAATTTTCAAAAGCACCAAGACATAATTCAAAAGAAAGACGAGGAGAAAGAACGCTGTAAACAAAAAGCTGATCAGGCCAATTTCCAGATGTTGGCCCAGCTGATAAAACCACAACCTGGGCGCCCCTCTACAGACAAGCCCCCCCCCCAGGAGCTTGTTTCAAGTGCACAAAAGAGGGACATTGGTCAAGGGTGTGCCCCTCCCCCAGATCTCCTACCACCCCATGCCCCAGATGCCACAAAAAGAGCCACTAGGCGTCTGACTGCCCAACCACCCGAAGGGGAGGCTGGACGAACAACCGCCATCCTAAGCCCACCGTAGTGGGGCTGGCAAAAGAAGATTGACGGGGCCCAGGGGCGTCTCGCCTGACCGTTTCCATCACCAAACAGGAGCCCAGGGTTACTTTAACAGTAGATGGTCGCCCCATCTCCTTCCTCCTAGATACAGGAGCCACCTTCTCAGTCTTGCGAGTATACCGGGGCCCTACCACGCCAGCCATTACTCCTGTAGTCGGGGTAGGAGGTAAACAGATTTTCCCATTAAAACCCCCCCCCCCTTTAATGCACAATCCTAGACAGTCCCATACCTTTCTCCCACTCCTTCCTAGTTATGCCCCAGTGCCCCATCCCTTTACTAGGACGGGACATCCTTTCCCTCCTCCACGTTTCCATAACTATATCCATTCCCACAGCCCCCAGTACTCCCTTTCTGAAGGCCCTCATAGCCGACAACCCCCCTCTATCCAATGAAAGCTCCGGTTCCCCCCTTATACACCCTGTAAATCCCAAAGTTTGGGACATTACAAGCCCCTCCGTGGCCCTATGTCCGCCTGCCTCTATCAAATTACGTGACCCCTCTCAGTATATCTGTCAGGCCCAATACTCCCTAACCACTTCAGCCCTCATAGGCCTCCAACCCATCATTCAAGATCTCTTAAACAAAAACTACCTCAGACCCACTCACTCCCCATTTAATACCCCCATATTAGCTGTTAAAAAAAAACTACGGATCTTTACGCCTTGTCCAAGATCTTCACCTCATCAACATGGCCGTTGTCCTTATCCATCCCTTAGTTCCAAATCCATACACCCTTTTATCACAGATCCCTGCCTCCGCATCCCACTTCTCAGTCCTAGATCTCAAGGACGCATTTTTTTCTATCCCTCTACACCCCTCCTCCCAAGATTTTTTAGCCTTCACCTGGACGGACCCATACACCAGACATTCTGTACAATTTACTTAGAGAGTTTTGCCACAAGGCTTCCGAGATAGTCCCCATATTTTTGGACAAGTCCTAGCTCAAGACCTCAAACAGTTTCACCATGATCACCCCGAGTCCACTTTATTACAATATGTAGATGACCTTCTACTCTGAAGTCCCTCGTGGGAACAGTCTCAACTTGACACTGTGCCTCTACTTAACCTTCTAGCTTCCAGAGGTTACCGGGTATCCCCCATAAAAGGACAAATCTCTTCCCCTTCTGTCACTTACCTTGGATTCCTTCTGTCTCAACAAAGAAAGTACATTACCTTAGACAGAAAACGACTCCTCTCTGACCTGCCCGTTCCCAAAACCAAGACAGAAATTCTTTCCTTTCTAGGCCTGGCTGGGTATTTTAGAGCGTGGATCCCTAACTTCTCCCTGTTGACAAGACCCCTATACGACCTCAACAAGGGCCCCCCTGAAGAACCATTATCATCCTCACCGCGACACTCCTTCATTAAGCTCCGCCAAGCCCTTGTAGAAGCTCCAGCTCTCCATCTCCCTGATGTGTCAAAACCCTTCTAATTATACATTCATGAGAGGTCCATTCAAGCTCTAGGAGTCCTAGGCCAATATTATGGCCCATCCTTTGCCCCAGTAGCTTATCTCTCTAAGCAATTAGACCCCACAGTTCGGGGATGGGCCCCCTGCCTACGGGCATTAGCCGCAGGACAGCTCTTGCAGATAGAAGCTCATAAACTAACATTCGGAGTGCCCCTTACCATTCTGTCCCCACATCACCTAAAAGATCTCTTAACCTACAAATGTTTACAGAGTCACCCTCCCTCCAGACTCCTGACCGTACTGTCCTCCTTCCTCCAAAATCCAGACATTTTATACCTCCCCTGACAGCCCCTGAATCCGGCCACACTTCTTCCTCTACCCTACTCTCCTCATGCTTGCCTGGAAGCCCTTCACAACTTCCTTCCATGCCACTCCACGATCTCCAAAGGAGCCCTCTCACACTCTGACATCATCTGGTTTACTGATGGGTCCTCCTTTAAACATGAGGGCATCCACTACTCAGGATACGCAGTAGTCTCCCTCGAAGATGTCATTGAAGCACGAGCCCTACCCCCTGGTACAACCAATCAGCAGACTGAACTCATTGCAGCCACCAGAGCTTGCACTCTGGCCCGGGACACGTCTCTCACATTGTACACGGACTCCAAGTACGTATTCCACATTCTCTTCTCCCACACGGCAGTATGGAAAGAACGAGGCCTCCTCACCACAAAAGGGAATTCCATAACTAATTCAGCCTTAATTTCTAAACATCTAGAGGCTTCACAACTCCCACACCGACTAGGCATAGTCCACTGCAAATCACATAAAAAAGATGACTCCCCCATTGCAAGAGGTAACAACAAAGCCGACAGAGTAGCCCGGTCAGTTGCCCTATCAGAAAACACACCAGACACCAATCCGTCTGCCCTTGCGGTTTTAGCCTTTTCACAAGATGCCCTCTGCTCCCAGGACAAAGAGTCTCTCTTCCACCTCTTACATGACCTGTTCCATCCCAGCCCCCAATCCTTGATCCATTTTTTACAATCTTTTTTTCCTCTCTCTCCTGAAGACAAAACCCTACTTAACCAAATCACCTGCATGTGCACCATCTGCCAACGCACTAACACTAATACCCCCCTCAAAGCCTGACCCTTCCTGGCTCATCAAGCAAGGGGTAATGTCCCCGCTGCAGATTGGCAAATCGACTTCACTAACATGCCCCCTGTATGATGTACCAGATACCTACTCATGCTAGTAGATACGTTTTCAGGATGGGTCAAAGCTTTCCCCACCACTAACAAACGAGTGCCGATGGTTGCCTCTATCCTCCTCACCCAGATCTTTCCTAAGATCGGGATGCCCACTTCCCTCCAGTCAGATAACGGCCCTGAGTTCACTGCCCAAATTATCGAGAACCTCTCCAAGTCGCTCTCGCTCTCTTGGCATTTACATTGTCCTTAGAGACCACAAGCTTCAGGAAAAGTAGAAAGAGCCAATAGGACTCTAAAAGACATCCTGACCAAAATATCTCTAGAACTTCACCTTGACTGGGTTCACTTGCTTCCCTCAGCTCTACTACGCATTCGAGCCCTCCCAAAGAAACCTTCCTTCTTGTCGCCCTTTGAGATCATGTACGGCCGCCCGATTCTACCCCTGGGGCTGCCTTCCCATAAAGGACCAATTCCTCCCAATATACCCCTTCCACTACTCTCTCTCCTCGCACTGAATTGTGGAAATATCAGGATTGGCTCCTTCCTGATCCATCCGCCTCCCAAAATCCTCCTGTCTAACAGCCCGGCCAACTAGTGTTTTATAAGCCACCAGAAAATCGGCTCTCTCTCACCCCAAAATAGGAAGGTCCACACCCAGTTATTCTCTGCACCCCCTCGGCCGCCAAGCTCTCACTGCCTGATAACTCTGTCACCCCTTGGATTCATATCTCCAAGTTGAAACCAATACCCAAGACCCACCTTCTCTGGACACCCAAGACCAATCAGTCACAATCCAGAGTCCTTCGGATACAGCCCAAGATGCTGTCTACTCTAGCACGCCTCATCCCTCTGATTCCTTGAAGCTCCACATCTCCCGTGCACCCCCTTTGCCATCCATACCCGAATCATGACGTTTTCCTCCTTTACTGCTCTCTCACTTTTTCCCCTCATTCCTATTGTCTTCCCCACCGCCCACCCTCCTTTGTATGGCAATTCAAAGACAGGCAGACTTACACACAGCATCAAACAAAAGTTACTGCCCTCATTGCCACATCAGACTGCCCTCTGAAAGGCTGCTCTGAGCCTTTGTACCTCCACTGTCCTCCCTCCTCCGAAGTATTCATTTACAGCTACCTTTATTCTCCCTACTTTTGCTTCCTCTATGACCAAAGACAAGCCCATTGTAGGCGATGTTAAGACAAATATGGGGGATGTCCCTACTGGTCTTGCGCCATTCACTACATATGTGACTTCCAGTACCCACAGTATTACTCCTCCAACCGTTTCATGAAATATCCCAACGGCTCATTCTCCTTATCAATCCCAGATCCCTGGGACTCTCGATGGGCTGCTGGAGTAACAGCCTCAGTTTACTACTAGGTGTCCTCGACCCCCCACGGTACAGTTCATATCTCTCGAGAGTATGTTCCCTCTCGCTCCCAGATCTCTCAAGTTACATCAGATATCAGACATTCAGAGAAAGTCATTATCCAAACTCTTGATGGTACCTCTTCGTCTTCTTATACCTCCTACTCTTGGTTACAGCTCATTCAAGACACCACCATCTTTCTCAACCACACCCTCAACACCGCCAATTGTTTCTTGTGCACATCGCTACAGAGCCCACTGTTGGCCGCCGTGCCCCTCAATATTTCCAACTACTCTTTCCATGCAGAAGGACAACCCCTTAGTCCCCTGGCAGACATACCCCTATGGGAACCAGAATACGCAGATAATCTCACCATCCACCACTGTGTAGGCCCAACTCCACCCCCCTCCATCGAACTTCACTGCCTCTCTATCTACACCCTTAACTCCGGCTCTAAGATTTTTACACAACCGGGACACTTCTTTTAGTGTAATGGCAGTCTTTTCAACTCACTGCCTCTCAACTCTGATACACCCTGCATTCTCGTCACCCTAATCTGACAGCTTACACTTTACAGCATGGCAGAATTCCTTGGGCTCCAACCTCCCTTGCACTTGCGCACAAAAAGGGCTGCCTTCCTTCCCATCATGGTCGGTATCTCTTTGATCACCTCAGCCATTGGGGCGGGGATTTTGGGGGGAAGCTTGGGTCACTCTCTATGGGCAGTTAGAGATCTCTACGCCAAACTTGAGGGAGCCCTGACATCCACTGCCGATTCCCTAGCCTCTCTCCAAAGACAGGTCACTTTGCTAGCTGAAGTCACCCTTCAAAACCGGTGGGCCCTACATCTGCTTACAGCCGAGAAGGGCGGCACCTGCGTCTTCCTCCAGGAAGAGTGCTGCTATTACATCAACGAATCCGGCATGGTAGAAACTGACATCACCAAACTCACCAGCCTTGCCTCCAGTCTCCACTCTGCTTCCAATTCCAACCCATTCTCTTCAATACTAACAAACCCCCTCCTCACCTACCTCTGGCCCATTGCAGGCCCCATAATAATCATTCTTCTCGAGTGTCTCTTCTTAACCTGTATAATAAAGTTCATCAAATCCCAAGTCGGAAAAATCTCTAATCATTCTTTCAACCAGCTTTTACTCAAGAACTACCAGCTTCTAGCCACAGAAGATCCCTCTCCCTCAGGTGACCTCCTCATCACACGCTGAGATGGACCCCTCTCTCCACTGGAAACTGTTCATGGAAACAATGGCCTCAGACTCCTGGCTCCTGACACCCATATCCTCTTGGCACCATTGGAATCAACATGTCCTCAACCTATGGTTACAGGGAACCTTCATTGATTTCCAAACCTGAAGAAGTCCACATCTACTCATCCTTACTGTGGGGAGTCCTATCAACCCTTTCCTCCCAATCCTCAAGCCCTCACTCCCTTCTCTGCCCCTGTTCAGCAGGAAGCAGCCAGAGAGAAAGCAACGTCCACAGCCCCATAGAGGAGAAAGGTGGGAATGAAGGGTCCCCACCAGTTAGATGGCCAACTTCCGGCTTCTCTTCGGGGTCCTCAGTTCCCGCCGGCGCCACCTGAAGCGCAATCACCTCTCACCCCCCTACCAATCCCAGCATCTAGCCAACAGCCACCAGCCCCGTAGAAGTGACACCTCAATCAGTTCATGCCCCTTCCTATATAACCCAGCACCTTTCCCCAATAAAGCGGAACTCTCCAGTGAATTGCTGCTGTGTGTCGCTCCTTTCCTTTCAGTTACCCAGAGAATTAGGGTTATCTTCTGAAGTGAGTGCGAGGGTGAGTGTCAAGCTCAGTGTTAAGATGTGTCGTAGTTGACATCAATGTTGCAGGTGAAGAATATAGTCCAGGTATTGGTGCTAGGGTTAGTGTTAAGGGTTCAGTAAGATTTACAGAAATATGGAGTTACATTTAGAGCTCGCATCTGTCACTAACGTGAGGGTGAGCGCTAACTTGAGCTTCAGGCTTATGGTGCGGCATGACAGACTTTGAAGCTGATGGTGTCGGTTCAGGTAAAGTCCCCAGGACTAGAGTAAGTGTATTGTGTTCTGTAAGGTGTACAGGAAGGATAGGGTTATGGAAAGATTTCGGGTTTGTCTCTGATGGGAGGGCAATCCGTGATTGAGTTTAAGGACTACGATGAACCGCTGGTGATGCCAATGGTTACGGTGAAGGGGCAGGTCCAAGAGTCACGGCTATGGTTAGAATTACTGCTTTAGGATGTTGTACAGAAAGGATAAGTTAATTAATAGGGTTAGGGACTAGCTCTGATGTGAAAGCGACTGTGAAATTGCATTTCCGTGTTGAGAAGATCCCTGGGTGTCTCTGATGCTGACGCTTTGCATATATGTCCATTCATCAGTTCTAGGGTTAAAATTTTGTGTTCTCTGGTATACAGAAACATTCGCATTATGGACAGAGTTAGCTTCTGCATCTCATGTGACGGGGAGTGCAAGATGGAGGATCAGGTTTATAGTGATGCATGGTTGACGTCAATGGTCAAGTACCACGAGCCAGGGCTAGGGTTAGGGTTAGGTTTTTGGAAAGCTGTAGAGTCAGGGTATTTGTACGTTAAGACTTAGAGTCCTTATCCTAGGTTAGGGCAACTGTCCAATTCAGTCACAGGATTACAGTGAGGAAAGGGTGACATCCGTGGTGATGGTGGAGGGTCAGGCCACAGGTATGTGCTAGGGTAAGGGTTAGGTCATTGTTGAAGTGTATGCGCTGGATGGGGATATGTTTAGATTTAGGATGCCTCTCTGACGTGTGGGCGAAGGCCTGTTAGGACTTCATAACTAAGGTATGGCATCGGTGACATCAATGCTGATGGTGAGGATTCAGGTTAGGGATCCTGGGCTAGGGTTACGGTTTTCTGTAAGGAAAGGTCTATGCAGCAAATATGGTTATGGACAGAATTAGCGTGCAATTCTGATGTGAGGGGGAGTGTGTATTCGATTCAGAGGATTTAAGGAGCCGTAGTTGATAACAACGGTGAAGGTGAAGAATGTGGTTCAAGAGTCAGATCTAGGGTTAGGGTTATGTGTATGATAAGGAGTACGGGTGAGATAGTGTTGCAGTTAGAATTCGGATCCGCCTCTGATGTGAGGGTGAGTCCAAGAATAAGTTTAAGGTTTAAGGTGAAGTGAGGGTGACATCAATGATGAAGGTGAAGTGTCAGATCCTGGCACCAGGGATAGGGTGAGCATTAGTTGTAAGGTAAGGTGCATGCGGAAGATTGAGTGACAGTTAGAGTTCTGAACTGACTCTGACATGAAGGCAGTGGCCAGAACGAGCTTCAGGATTATCGGGAGGAATGACAGACTTCGATGCTGATGGTGGCGGTTCAGTGAATGAGGCCTGGTACAGGGTTACGTTTTCTGTAAGAGCAAATCCATATGGAAGACATGATTACCGAGTGCATTAGGGTTATGTTATGATGTGAGTGCTAGTGTGAGATTCATGCTCAGTGTTAAGACGTGTCGTAGTTGACATCAATGTTGCACCTGAAGAATCTCGTCCATGACATGTCGCTAGGGTTAGGGTTAGGTGTTCAGTAGGATATACAGGAATATGGAGTTACATGTAGAGTTCGCATCTGAGCCTGATGTGACGGCAAGGGTCACCTTGAGCTTCAGGCTTATGGTGCAGCATGATAGGCGTTGAGGCTGATGGTGTCAGTTCAGGTAAAGTTCCCAGGGCTAGAGTAAGTGTATTGTGTTCTGTATGGTGTACAGGAAGGATAGGGTTATGAAAAGATTTCAGGTTTGTCTCTCATGGTAGGGCAAGTGCAGGATTGAGCTTAAGGATTATTATGAAGCGTTTGTGGTGCCAATGGTTACAGTGAAGGGGCAGATACTAGAGTCATGGCTAGGGTTAGAATTAATGGTTTGGGCTGTTGTACAGAAAGGATGTGTGAATTATTATGGTTAGGGTCTAGCTGTGATGTGAGTCCGAGTGTGAAATTGCATTTCCGTTTTGAGGAGTTCCCTGGGTGTCTCTCATGGTGATGCTTTGCGTAAAGGTTCAAGCATCAGTTTTAGGGTTAAAATTTTGAGTTCTCTCTGGTATACAGAGACATTCGCATTAAGGATAGAGTTAGCATCCGGATAGGGTTATCTGTAAGGGACAATCTATGCAGAAGAGATGGTTACCGAGAGAATTAGGGTTCTCTTCTGTTGTGAGTGCGAGTGTGAGATGCAAGCTCAGTGTTAATATGTGTCATATTTGACGTCAATGGTGCAGGTGAAGAATTTAGTCCAGGGCTTGATGCTAGGTTTAGGTTTAGGTGTTCAGTAAGATTTACAGGAATATGGAGTTACATTCAGAGTGCACATCTGACCCTGACGTGAGGGCGAAGGCCATCTTGAGCTTCAGGCTTAAGGTGTGGCATGACAGACATTGAAGCTGATGGTGTCGGTTCAGGTAAAGTTCCAAGGGCTAGAGGAAGTTTATTGTGTTCTGTAAGGTGTACAGGAAGGATAGGGTTATGGAAAGATTTCGGGTTTATCTCTGATGTGAAGGCTACTGTGGGATTGAGGTTAAGTATTATGATGAAGCGCTGGTGATGCCAATGGTTACAGTGAAGGTGCATGTCCAAGTGTCATGGCCAGGGTTAGAATTACAGGTTTGGTCTGTTGTACAGAAAGGATAAGTTAATTATTAGGGTGACGGTCTAGCTCTGATGTGAGTGTGAGTGTGAAATTGCGTTTCCGTGTTGAGGAGATCCCTGGGTGTCTCTGATGCTGACACTCTGCATATAGGTCCATGCATCAGTTTCAGACTTAAAATTTTGTGTCCTCTCTGGTATACAGAAGCATTCGCTTTATGGATAGAGTTAGCTTCTGGGTCTGATGTAATGGGAAGCGCAAGGTGGTGGATAACGTTTATGGTGAGGCAAGGTTGATGTCAATGGTCAAGCTGAAGTGTCAGAACCATGAGCCAGGGCTAGCTTTAGGGTTAGGATTTTGAAAGCTGTATGGGCAGGGTATTGGTACGTTTAGACTGAGGGTCCTTCTCCACATTAAGTGCAACTGTCCAATTCAGTCGCATGATTTCAGTGAGGAAACGGTGACATCCATAGTAGTGGAGGAGGGTCAGGTCACAGATATGGGCTAGGGTTAGGATTAGGTAATTCTTAAAGTTTATGCGCTGGATGGGGTTATGGTTAGATTTAATATCCTACTCTGATGTGTGGGCGAAGGCCAGTTTGGACTTCATCATTAAGTTATGTCATCGGTGACATCAGTCCTGACGGTGAGCATTCAGGTTAAGGATCCTGGGCTAGGCTTAGGGTTTTCTGTAAGGAAAGGTCTATGAAGAAAATATGGTTATGGACAGAATTAGGGTGCAATTCTGATGTGAGGGCGAGTTTGAGATCGAGTCAGAGGATTAAGGGAGTCATAGTTGATAGCAACAGTGAAGTTGAAGAATCTGGTTCAAGGGTCAGATCTGGGGTTAGGGTTATGTGTTCGATAACGTCTTTGGGTGAGATAGGGTTGCAGTTAGAATTCGGATCCGCCTCTGATGTGAGGGTGAGTGCAAGAATAAATTTAAATTTTTTAGATGAACTGAGGGTGACCTCAAAAATTAAGGTGAAGTGTCTGATCCTGGCACCAGGGTAGGGTTAGCATTAGTTGTAAGGTAAGGTGTATGTGGAAGATTGAGTGTCAGTTAGAGTTCTGATCCGTCTCTGACATGAGGGCAGTGGCCAGAACAAGCTTCAGGATTATGGGGAGGAATGACAGATCTCGATGCTGATCGTGGCGAATCAGTGAAAGGGTTCTGGGATAGGCTTAGGGTTATCTGTAAGAGAAAATCTATTTGGAAGCAATGGTTAAAGAGAGAATAAGGGTTCTCTTCTGATGTGAGAACGAGTGTGAGATTCAAGCTCAGTGTTAAGATGTATCATAGTTGACATCAATGTTGCAGGTGAAGAATCTAGTCCAGGCCTTGGCGCTAGGATTAGGGTTAGGTGTTCAGTAAGATTTACAGTAATATGGAGTAACATTTAGAGTTCGCATCTTACCCTGACCTGAGGGCAAGGGCCACCTTGAGCTTCAGGCTTATTGGGCGGCATGACAGACGTTGAAGCTGATGGTGTCCGTTCAGGTAAAGTGCCCAGGGCTAGAGTAAGTTTATTATGTTCTGTAAGGTGTACAGGAAGTGTAGGTTTATGGAAAGATTTCGGGTTTGTCTCTGATGGGAGGCCAAGCGCGGGATTGAGGTTAAGGCTTACGATGAAGCTCAGGTGATGCCAATGGTTATGGTGAAGGGGCAGGTCCAAGAGTCATGGCTAGGGTTAGAATTACTGGTTTGGGCTGTTGTACAGAAAGGATAAGTTAATTATTAGGGTTAGGGTCTAGCTCTGATGTGAGTGTGAGTGTGAAATTGCGTTTCTGTGTTGAGGAGTTACCTGGGTGTCTCTGATGCTAACAATTTGCGTATAGGTCCAGGCATCAGTTTTAGGTTAAAGTTTTGTGTTTTCTCTGGTATACAGAGACATACGCATTATGGATGGAGTTAGCTTCTGTGTCTGATGTGACCGGGAGTGCAAGATGGTTTTTCAGGTTAATGGTGAGGCATGGTTGATGTCAATGATCATGCTGAGGTGTCAAGACCACGAACCCTGGCAAGGGTTAGGGTTAGGTTTATGGAGAGCTGATGGGTCAGGGTGTTGGTACGTTTAGACTGAGGGTCCTTCTTCAAGGTTAGAGCAACTGTCCTATTCAGTCGCAGGATTACAGTGAGGGAAGGGTGACATCCATGGTTATGCTGGATGGTCTGGCCACAAGTATGTGCTACAGCTGGGTTTAGGTTATTGTTAAAGTGTATGCAGTGGACGGGAATACGTTTAGCTTTAGTATCCTACTCTTACGTGTGAGCGAAGGCCAGTTTGGACTTCATCATTAAGGTATGGCATCTGTGATATAAATGCTGAAGTTGAGCATTCAGGTTAAGGAACCTGAGCTAGGGTTAGGGTTTTCTGTAAAGAAAGGCCTATGCAGAAAACATGGTTATGGACAGAATTAGGGTGCAATTCTAATGTGAGTGCGAGTGTGAGATCGAGTCAGAGGATTAAGGGAGTCATAGTTGATAGTAATGGTGAAGGTGAAGAATCTGGTTCAATGTTCAGATCTAGGGTTAGGGTTATGTGTTCGATAAGGAGTACAGGTGAGATAGGGTTGCAGTTAGAACCGGATCCACTTCTGATGAGAGGGTGAGTGCAAGAATAAGTTTAAGGTTTAAGGTGAATTGAGGGAGACATCTCTGATGAAGGTGAAGTGTCAGATCCTGGCACCAGTGATTAGCATTAGTCATAAGGTAAGGAGGATGCGGAAGATTGAGTGACAGTTAGAGTTCTTATCCGACTCTGACAAGAGGGCAGTGGCCAGAAGGAGCTTCAGGATTATGGGGACAAGAGACAGACGTCTATGCTGATGATGGCGTTTCAGTGAAATGGTCCTGGCAGAGGGTTAGGGCTATCTGTAAGAGAAAATCTATGTGGAAGAGACAGTTACCAAGAGAATTAGGGTTCTCTTCTGTTGTGATTGAGTGTGTGAGATTCAAGCTCCGAGTTAAGATGTGTCGTAGTTGACATCAATGTTGCAGGTGTAGAATCTAGTCGAGGGCTTGGCGCTAGGTTTAGGGTTAGGTGTTCAGTAAGATTTACAGGATTGTGGAGTAATATTTAGAGTTCGCATCTCACCCTGACGTGGGGGCAAGGGCCACCTTGATTTTCAGGCTTATGGTGTGGCACGATAAACAGTGAAGCTGTTGGTGTCGGATCAGATAAAATGCTGAGGGCTAGAGTAATTTTATTGTGTTCTGTAAAGTTTAGAGGAAGGATAGGTTTATGGAAAGATTTTGGCTTTGTCTCTGATGGGAGAGCAAGTGCGGGATTGAGGTTAAGGATTACCGTGAAGCGCGGGTGATGCCAACGGTTACAGTGAAGGGGCAGGTCTACGAGTCATGGCTAGGGTTAGAATTACTGGTTTGAGCTGTTGTACAAAAAGGATGAATTAATTCTTAGGGTCAGGGTCTAGCTCAGCTGTGTGTGGGAGTGTGAAATTGCGTTTCCGTGTTGAGGAGATCCCTGGGTGTCTCTGATGCTGACGCTTTGCGCTAAGCTCCAGGCATCAGTTTTAGGATTAAAATTTTGTGTTCTCTCCGGTATACAGAGACATTCGCATTATGGATAGAGTTAGCTTCTGGCTCTGATGTGACGGGGAGTGCAAGAAGGTGGATCAGGTTTATGGTGAGGCATGGTTGACGTCAATGGTCAATGTGAGTCAGGACCACTAGACAGGGCTAGGCTTAGGGATAGATTTTTGGAAAACCATATGGGCAGGGTATTGGGACGGTAAAACTGACTGTCCTTCTCCAAGGTTAGGGCAACTGTCCAAATCAATCGCTTGATTACAGTGAGGCAAGTGCGACATTCATGGTGATGGTGGAGGGTCAGGCCACAGGTAGGTGCTAGGGTTATGGTTAGGTAATTGTTAAAGTGTATGCGGTGGATGGGGATATGTTTAGATTTAGGATTCTACTCTGACGTGTGGGCGAAGGCCAGTTTGGACTTCATCATTAACGCATGGCATTGGTGACATCAATGCTGATGGTGAGCATTGAGGTTAAGGTACCTGGGCTAGGGTTAGGGTTTTCTGTAAGGAAAGGTCTATGCAGGTCTATGCAGAAAATATGGTTATGGACAGAATCAGGGTGCAATTCTGATGATAGGGGGAGTGTGAGTTCGAGTCAGAGGATTAAGGGAGTCATAGTTGATAGCAATGGTGACGGTGAATAATCTGGTTCAAGGGTCAGATCTGGGGTTAGGGTTATGTGTTCGGTAGGGAGTACGGGTGAGATAGGGTCGCAGTTAGAATTCGGATCCGCCTCTGATGTGAGGGTGAATGCAAGAATAAATTTAAGGCTTAAGGTGAAGTGAGGGTGACCTCAAAAATTAAGGTGAAGTGTCTGATCCTGGCACCAGGGTAGGGTTAGCATTGGTTGTAAGGTAAGGAGTATGCGTAAGATTGAGTGTCAGTTAGGGTTATCTGTAAGAGAAAATCTTTGCGGAAGTGATGGTTACCGAGAGAATTAGCATTATCTTCTGATGTGAGTGCAAGTGTGACTTTCAAGCTCCGAGTCAACATGTGTCATAGTGGACATCAATGTTGCAGGTGTAGAATCTAGTCCAGGGCATGGCGCTAGGGTTAGGGTTAGGTGTTCAGTAGGATTTACAGGAATATGGAGTTACATGTAGAGTTCACATCTGACCCTGGCATGATTGTGATGGCCACCTTCAGCTTCAGGAGTATGGTGCGGCATTACAGACGTTGAAGCTGATGCTGTCGGTTCAGGTAAAGTGCCCAGGGTTAGTGTAAGTGTATTGTGTTCTGTAAGGTGTATAGGAAGGATAGGATTATGGAAAGATTTTGGTTTTGTCTCTGAAGGGAAGGCAAGTGCGGGATTTATATTAAGGATTACGCTGAAGCGCAGGTGATGCCAATGATTACAGAGAAGGGGCAGGTCCAAATATTTTGTGTACGGTTAGAATTACTGGTTTGGGCTGTTGTACAGAAAGGATGATTTAATTATTAAGGTTAGGGTCTAGCACGGATGTGAGTGCGAGTGTGAAATTGGGTTTCCGTGTTGAGGAGAACAAAGGGTGTCTCTGATGCTGACGCTTTGTGTATAGGTCCAGGCATCAGCTTTAGGGTTAAAATTTTTTGTTCTCTCTGGTATTCAGAGACATTCGCTGTATGGATAAGGTTTGCTTCTGAGTCTGATGTGACGAGGAGCACAAATGGTAGATCAGGTTTATGGTGAGGCATGGTTGACGTCAATGGTCAAGGTGAGGTGTCAGGACCACGAGCCAGCGCTAGGGTTAGGGTTAGGATTTTGGAAAGCTGTAGGGGCAGGGTGTTGGTACGTTTAGACTTAGGGTCCTTCTCCAAACTTATGGCAATTGTCCAATTCAGTCGCAGGATTACAGTGAGGCAAGTGTGACATCCATGCTGATGGTGGTGGGTCTGGCCACAGGGATGTGCTAGGGTTAGGGTTAGGTAATTGTGAAAATGTATGCAGTGCATGGGATTATGTTTAGATTTAGGATCCTACTCTGACGTGAGGGCAAAAACCAGTTTGGACTTCATCATTAAGGTATGGCATCGGTGACATCAATTCTGACGGTGAGCATTAAGGTTAAGGAACCTCTGCTAGGGTTAGGGTTTTCTGAAAGGAAAGGTCTACGCAGAAAATATGGTTATGGATGGAATTAGGGGGCAGTTGTGATGTGAGGGCGAGTGTGAGATTGAGTCAGAGGATTAAGGGAATCATAATTGAGAGCAACGGTGAAGGTGAAGAATCTGCTTCAAGGGTCATATCTAGGGTTAAGGTTATGTGTTCGATGAGGAGTCCGGGTGATATAGGGTTGCAGTTAGAATTCGGATCTGCCTCTCATGTGAGCGTGAGTGCAAGAATAAGTTTAAGGTTTAAGGTGAAGTGAGGATGACATCAATGACGAAGGTGAAGTGACAGATCCTGGCCCCAGGGATAGGGTTAGCATTAGTTGTAATGGTAAGGAGTATGTAGAAGATTGAGTGACAGTGAGAGTTTTGATCCGACTCTGACATGAGGGCAATGGCCAGAACGAGCTTCAGGATTATGGGGAGGAATGACAGACGTCGATACTGATGATGGTGTTTCAGTGAATGGGGTCTGGGATAGGGTTAGGGTTATCTGTAAGAGAAAATCTATGCAGTAGAGAAGGTTACCGAGAGAATTAGGGTTCTCTTCTGATGTGAGGGCGAGTGTGAGATTCAAGCTCAGTGTTAAGATGTGTCGTAGTTGACATCAATGTAGAAGGTGAAGAATCTAGTCCAGAGCTTGGCGCTAGTGTTAGGGTTGTGTGTTCAGTAAGATTTACAGGAATATGGAGTTACATTTTGAGTTCGCATCTGACTCTGACTTGAGGGCGAGGGAAACCTTTAGCTTCAGATTTATGGTGCAGCATGACAGACGTTGAAGCTGATGGTGTCGGTTCAGGTAAAGTGCCCATGGTAGAGTAAGTGTATTGTGTTCTGTAAGATGTAAGGGAAGGATAGTTTTATGGAATGATTTTGGGGTTATCTCTGATGGAAGGGCAAGTGCCGGATTGAGGTTAAGGAATACGATGAAGCGTGGGTGATGATAATGGTTACAGAGCAGGGGCGGGTCCAACAGTCGTGGCTGGTTAGAATTACTGGTTTGGGCAGTTGTACAGAAAGGATGAGTTAATTATTAGGGTTAGGGTCTAGCTCTGATGTGATTCCAAGTGCAAAATTGTGTTTCCATGTTGAGGAGAACCCTGGGAGTCTCTGATACTGATGATATGCGAAAAGGTCCAGGCATCATATTTAGGGGTAATATTTTGTGTTCTCTCTAGTATACATAGACATTCTCATGATGGATAGAGATAGCTTCTGGGTCTGATGTGACAGGGATTGCAAGATGATAAATCAGGCTTATGGTAGGCATGGTTGACGTTAATGGTCAAGGTGAGGTGTCAGGACCACGAATCAGGGCTAGGCATAGGTTTAGGATTGTGGGAAAATGTAGGGGCAGGGTATTGGTACGTTTAGACAGAGGGTCCTTCTCCAAGGTTAGGGCAATTGTCCAATTCATTCGCAGATTACAGTGAGGCAAAGGTGATATCCATGGTGATGGTGGAGGGTCAGGCCAGTGTTATGTGGTAGGTTTAGGGATAGGTAATTATTAAAGTGTATACGGAGGATGGGATTATGTTTTGGTTTAGGATCCTACTCTGACGTGTTGGGAGAAGGCCAGTTTGGACTTCATCATTAAGGTATGTCATCGGTGACAGCAATCCTGACGGTGAGCATTCATGTTAAGGAACCTGGGTTACGGATAGGGTTTTATGTAAGGAAAGGTCTATGCAGAAAATATGGTTCTGGACAGAATAAGGGTGCAATTCTGATGTGAGGGTGAGTGTGAGATCGAGTCAGAGGATTAAAGTAGTCACAATTGATAGCAACGGTGAATGTTAAGAATCTGGTTCAAGGGTCAGATCTAGGGTTAGGGTTATGTGTTCGAGAAGGAGTACGGGTGAGGTAGGTTTACAGTGAGAATTCGGATCCGCCTCTGATGTGAGGGTGAGTGCAAGAATAAGTTTAAGGTTTAAGGTGAAGTGAGGGTCTCATCAATGATGAAGGTGATGTGTCAGATCCTTTCACCATGGATAGGGTTAGCATTAGTTGTAAGGTAAGGAGTATGCGGAAGATTATGTGACAGTTACAGTTCTGATCCGACTCTGACATGAGGGTAGTGGCCAGAATGAGCTTCAGAATTGTGGGGAGGAATGACAGGCTACGATGCTGATAGTGGCAGTTCAGTGAAAGGGGCCTGGGATGGGGTTATGGTTCTCTGTAAGAGAAAATCTATGCAGAAGATACGGTTACTGAGAGAATTAGGGTTCTCTTCTGATGTGAATGTGAGTGTGAGATTAAAGCTCTGAGTTAAGATGTGTCGTAGTTGACATTAATGTTGCAGGTGAAGAATCTAGTCCAGAGTTTTGCGCTATGGTAAGAGTTAAGTGTTCAGTAAGATTTACAGGAATATGGAGTTACATTTAGAGTTCGCATCTGATCCTGATTAGGGGACGAGGGCCACTTAGAGCTCAGGCTTTCGGTGCAGAATGAAAGGCGTTGAAGATGATGGTGTCCGTTCAGGTAAAGTGCCCCGGGCTAAAGTAAGTGTATTGTGTTCTGTAAGGTGTACAGGAAGGATAGGGTTATGAAAAGATTTCGGGATTGTCTCTGATCAGAGGGCAAGTGCGGGATTGAGTTTAAGGATTACATTGAAGCGCGGGTGATGTCAATGGTTATGGTGAAGTGGCAGGTACAGGACTCATGGCTGGGTTAGAATTACTGGTTTGGGCTGTTGTACAGAAAGGATAAGTTAATTATTAGGGTTAGGGTCTAGCTCTGATGTGAATGTGAGTGTGAAATTGCGTTTCTGTATTGAGGAGATCCCTGGGTGTCTCTGATGCTGACGCTTTGCATATACGTCCAGCCATCAATTTTAGGTTAAACTTTTGTGTTCTCTCTGGTATACAGAGACATTCGCATTATGGATGGAGTTAGCTTCTGTATCTGATGTGACGGGGAGCGCAAGATGGTTTTTCAGTTTTATGGTGAGGCATGGTTGACGACAATGGTCATTGTGAGGTGTCCAGACCACTAGCCCGGGTAACGGTTAGGGTTAGGTTTTTGGAGAGCTGATGGGGCAGGGTGTTGGTACGTTTAGACTGAGGGTCTTTCTTCAAAGTTAGAGCGACTGTCCTATTCAGTCGGAGGATTACAGTGAGGCAAGGGTGACATCCATGGTGATACTGGAAGGTCTGGCCGCAGGTAAGTGCTACGGCTAGGGTTAGGTTATTGTTAAAGTGTATGCAGTGGATGGGGATATGTTTAGATTTATTATCTTACTCTGACATGTGGGACAAGGATAGTTTGGACTTCATCATTAAGGTATGACATCAGTGATATAAATGCTGCTGGTGAGCCTTCAGGTTAAGGAACCAGGGGTTGGGTTAGGGTTTTCTGTAAGGAAAGGTCTGTGCAGAAAATATGGTTATGGACAGAATTAGGGTGCAATTCTGATGTGAGGGCGAGGGTGAGATCAACTCAGAGGATTAAGGGATGCATAGTTGATAGCAATGGTGTAGGTGAAGAATCTGGTTCAAGGTTCAGATCTAGGTATAGGGTTATGTGTTCGATAAGGAGTATAGGTGAGATAGGGTTGCAGTTAGAAACGGATCCGCTTCTGATGTGAGGGTGAGTCCAAGAATAAGTTTAAGCTTTATGGTGAAGTGAGGGTAACATCTCTGATGAAGGTGAAGTGTCAAATTCTGCCACCAGTGATTAGCATTAGTCATAAGGTAAGGAGTATGTGGAAGATTGAGTGACAGTTAGAGTTCTGATCTGACTCTGACAAGAGGACAGTGGCCAGAACGAGCTTCAGGATTATGGGGACGAATGACAGATGTCGATGCTCATGATGGCGGTTCAGTGAAAGGGTCCTGGGAGAGGGGTAGGGCTATCTGTAAGAGAAAATCTATGCAGAAGTAATTGTTACCAAGAGAATTAGGGTTCTCTTCTGTTGTGATTGAGAGTGTGAGATTCAAGCTCCGAGTTAAGATGTGTCGTAGTTGAGATCAATGTTGCAGGTGAAGAATCTAGTCCAGGGATTGGTGCTAGGGTTAGGGTTAGGTGTTCAGTAAGATTTACAGGGATGTGGAGTAACCTCACGTGAGGTCGAGGGCCACCTTGAGTTTCATGCTTATGGTGCAGCACGACAGACATTGAAGCTGTTGGTGTCGGATCAGGTAAAATGGGGAGGGCTAGAGTAAGTTTATTGTGTTCTGTAAGGTGTAGAGCAAGGATAGGTTTATGGAAAAATTTCGAGTTTGTCTCTGATGGGACGGCACATTCGGGATTGAAGTTTAGGATTACGATGAAGCGCGGGGGGATGCCAATGGTTACGGTGAAGCGGCAGGTCCAAGATTCATGGCTAGGGTTTGAATATACAGGTTTGGCCTGTTGTGCAGAAAGGATAAGTTAATTATTAGGGTTAGGGTCTACCTCTGATGTGAGTGCGAGTGTGACTTTGCGTTTCCATGTTGAGGAGATCCCTGGGTGTGTGTAATGATGACGCTTTGCGTATAGGTCCAGGCACCAGTTTTAGAGTTAAAATTTTTTGTTCTCTCCGGTATACAGAGACATTCGCATTATGAATAGAGTTAGCTTCTGGGTCTGATATGACGGGGAGCGCAAGATGGTGGATCAGGATTATGGTGAGGCATGGTTGACGTTAATGGTCAAGGTGAGGTGTCAGGACCACGAGCCAGGGCTAGGGTTATGGTTAGGTTTTTGGAAAGCTGTAGGGGCAGGGTATTGATACGTTTAGACTGAGGGACCTTCTCCAAGGTTAGGGCAACTGTCCAATTCAGTCGCACGATTACAGTGATGCAAGGGTGACTTCCATGGTGATTGTGGAGGGTCAGGGCACAGGTAGGTGCTAGGGTTAGGGTTAGGTAATTGTTAAAGTGTATGCGGTGGATGGGGTTATGTTTATATTTAGGACCCGACTTTGACGTGTGGGCGAAGGTCAGTTTGATCTTAATCATTAAGGTATGGATTCGGTGACATCAATGCTGACGGTGAGCATTAATGTTAATGAACTTGGGTAGGGTTAGGGTTTTCTGTAAGGAAAGGTCTATACAGAAAATATGGATATGGACAGAATTAGGGTGCAATTCTGTTGTGACAGCGAGTGTTAGTTCGAGTCAGAGGATTAAGAGTGTCATAGTTTAGATCAACGGTGAAGGTGAAGTATCTGGATCAAGGGTCAGATCTAGGTTTAGGGTTATGTGGTTGATAAGGAGTACGGGTGAGATAGGGTTGCAGCTAGAATTCGGATCCACCTCTGATGTGAGGGTGAGTGCAAGTATAAATTTAAGGTTTAACGTGAAGTGAGGGTGACTTCAATGATGAAGATGAAGTGTCAGATCCAGGCACCAGGGATAGGGTTAGCATTAGATGTAAGGTAAAGAGTATGCGGAAGATGCAGTGACAGTTAGAGACCTGTTCCGACTCTCACATGAGGGCAGTGGCCGGAACGAGTTTCAGGATTATGGGAAGGAAAGATAGATGTCGATGCTGATGGTGGCAGTTCAGTGAAATGGTCCTGGTCTAGGGTTAGGGTTATCTGTAAGGGAAAATCTTTGTGGAGTAGAGAGTTACAGAGAGAGTTAGGGTTCTCTTCAGTTGTGAGTGCAAGTGTGAGATTCAAGCTCCGAGTTAAGATGTGTCATAGTTGACATCAATGTTGCAGATGAAGAATCTAGTCCAGGGCATGGCGCTAGTGTTAGGGTTTGGTTTTCAGTAAGATAACAGGAATATGGAGTTATATCTAGAGTTCGCATCTGACCCTGACTTGAGGGCGAGCGCCACCTTGAAGTTCAGGCTTATGGTGCAGCATGACAGACGTTGAAGCTGATGTGTCGGTTCAGGTAATGTGCCCAGGGCTAGAGTGAGCTTATTGTGCTCTGTAAGGTGTACAGGAAGGATAGGTAATGGAAAGATTTCAGGTTTGTCTCTGATGGGAGGGCAAGTGCGGGATTGAGGTTTTGGATTACGATGATACCGGGTGATGCCAATGTTTACGGAGAAGGGGCTGGTCCAAGTGTCCTGGCAAGGGTTAGAATTACTGTTTTGGGCTGTTGTACAGGAAGGATAACTTAATGATTAGGGTTAGGGTCTAGCTCTGATGTAAGTTTGAGTGTGAAATTGCGTATCCATGTTGAGGAGATCCCAGGGTATCTCTGATGCTGTCGCTTTACGTATACGTCCAGGGTTAAAATTTTGTGTTCTCTCTGGTATACAGAGATATTCGCATTATCGATAGAGTTAGCTTCAGGGTCTGATGTGACGGGGAGCACAAGTAGGTGGATCAGGTTTACGGTGAGGCATGGTTGACGTCAATGTTCAAGGTGAGGTGTCAGGACTAAGAGCCAGGGCTAGGGTTAGGGTTAGGTTTTGGAAAGCTGTACGGGCAGGGTATTTTTATATTTAGACTGAGGGTCCTTCTCCAAGGTTAGGGCATCTGTCCAATTCAGTCACAGAATTACAGTGAGGCAAGTGTGACATCCATGGTGATGGTTGATGGTCAGGCCACAGGTGTGTGCTAGGGTTAAGGTGAGGTAATTGTTAAAGTGTATGCGGTGGATGGGGTTCTGTTTAGATTAGGATCCTTCTCTGACCTCTGGGCAAAGGCCAGTTTGGACTTCAACATTAAGGGATGACATCGTGATATCAATGCTGACAGTGAGCATTCAGGTTAAGGAACCAGGGCTACGGTTAGGGTTTTCTGAAAGGAAAGGTGTATGCAGAAAATATGGTTATGGACAGAATTAGGGTGCAATTCTAATGTGAGGGCGAGTGTGAATTCCAGTCAGAGGATTAATTGAGTAATAGTTGATAGCAACGGTGAATGTGAAGAACCTGGTTCAAGGTTCAATCTAGGGTTGGGGTTATGTGTTCGAGAAGGATACGGGTCATATAGGGTTGCAGTTAGAATTTGGATCCGCCTCTGATGTGAGAGTGAGTGCAAGAAAAACTTTAAGGTTTAAAGTGAAGTGACGGTGACTTCAATGATGAAGGTGAAGTGTGAGATCCTGGCACCTGGGTTAGGTTTAGCATTTTTAATAAGGTAAGGAGTATGCAGAAGATTGAGTGACAGTTACAGTTCTGATCCAACTCTGTCATGAGCGCAGCAGCCAGAACGAGCTTCAGGATTATGGGGAGGAATGACAGACGTCGTTGCTGATGGTGGCGGTTCAGTGAAAGGGGCCTGGGATACGCTTAGGGTTATCTGTAAGAGAAAATCAGTGCAGAAAAGATGGTTTCCGAGAGAATTGGGGTTCTCATCTGATGTGAGTGCGAGTGTGAGATTCAAGCTCCGAGTTAAGATGTGTCATAGTTGACATCATTGCTGCAGGTGAAGAATCTAGTCCAGGGCTTGGCGCTAGGGTTATAGTTAGGTGTTCTGTAAAATTTACAGGAATATGCAGTTACATTTAGATTTCGCATCTGACCCTGACGTGAGGGCGAGGGCCACCTTGAGCTTCACACTTATGTTGCGGCATGACAGACATTGAAGCTGATGGTGTCGGTTCAGGTATAGTAAGTTTATTGTGTTCTGTAAGGTGTACAGGAAGGATAGGTTATAGAAAGATTTCGGGTTTGTCTCTGATGGGAGCGCAATTGCGGGATTGAGGTTAAGCATTACGATGAAGCGTGGGTGATGCCAATAGTTGCGATGAAGGGGCATGTCCAAGAGTCATGGCTAGGGTTAGAATTACTGGTTTAGGCTGTTATACAGAAAATATAAGTTAATTATTAGGGTTAAGGTCTAGCTCTGATGTGAGTGTGAGTGTGAAATTGCGTTTCCATGTTGAGGAGATCCCTGGGTGTCCCTGATGCTGACACTCTGTGTAAAGGTCCATGCATCAGTTTCAGGGTTAAAATTTTGTGTTCTCTCTGGTATACATAAACATTCGCTTTACGGATAAAGTTAGCTCCTGGGTCTGATGTTACAGAGAGCGCAAGATGGTGGATCACGTTTATGGTGAGGCATGGTTGAAGTCAATGGTCAAGGTGAGGTGTCAGGGCCATAAGCCAGGGTTTAGGGTTAGGATTTTGGAAAGCTCTATGAGCAGGGTATTGGTACGTTTAGACTAAGGGTCATTCTCCAAGGTTAGGGCAACTGTCCAATTCAGTTGCAGGATTACAGTGAGGCAAGGGTGACATCAATGGTGATGATGGAGGGTCAGGCCACAGATATGTGCTATGGTTAGGGTAATTGTTATAGTGTATGCCGTGGATGGGATTATGTTTAGATATAGGATCCTACCCTGACCTGTGGGTGAAGGCCAATTTGGACTTCATCATTAAGTTATGGCATCGGTGACATCAATGCTGATGGTGAGTATTCAGGTTAAGGAACCTGGGCTAGACTTAGGGTTTTATGTAAGGAAAGGTCTATGCAGAAAATATGGTAATGGACAGAATTAGGGTACAATTCTGATGTGAGGGCGAGTGGGAGATAGATTCAGAGGATTAAGGGAGTCATACTTGAGAGCAAGCGTAAAGGTCAAGAATCTGGTTCAAGGGTCAGATCTAGGGTTAGTGTTATGTGTTCTATAAGGAGTACGGGTGAGATAGGATAGCAATTAGAATTCAGATCCACCTCTGATGTGAGGGTGAGTGCAAGAATAACTTTAAGGTTTAATGTCAAGTGAGGCTGACATCAATGATGAAGGTTAAGTGTCCGATCCTGTCACCAGAGTTAGGATTAGCATTAGTTGTAAGGTAAGGAGAGTGCAGAAGATTGAGTGACAGAGTTCTGATCCGACTCTGACATGAGGGCAATGGTCAGAAAGAACTTCAGGATTATGGGGAGGAAAGACACACGTCGATGCTGAGGGGGGCAGTTCAGTGAAAGGGGCCTGGGATAGGGTTTTGGTTATCTGTAGGAAAAAGTCTTTGCGGAAGAGACGGTTACCGAAAGAATTAGGGTTCTCTTCTGATGTGGTGCCAGTTTGACATTCCAGCTCAGTGTTGAGATATGTCGTAGTTGACATCAATGTTGCAGGTGAAGAATCTAGTCCAGTTCTTGTCGCCAGGGTTAGGGTTAGGGGTTCAGAAAGATATACAGAAATATGGAGTTACATTTAGAGTTCGCATCTGACCCTGACGTGAGGGCGAGGGCCACCTTGAGCTTCAGGCTTATGGTGCGGTATGACAGACGTTGAAGCTGATGTTGTCGGTTCAGGTAAAGTGCTCAGGGCTAGAGTGAGTGTATTGTGTTCTGTAAGGTGTACATGAAGGATAGGTTATGGATAGATTTAGGGTTTGTCTCTGATAGGAGGGAAGGTGCGGGATTGAGGTTAAGGATTACGATGAAACACGGGTGATGCCAATGTTTATGCTGAAGTGGCAGTTCCAAGAGTCATGGGTACAGTTAGAATTACTGTTTTTGGCTGTTCTGCAGAAAGGATGAGTTAATTATTAGGTTTAGGGTCTAGCTGTGATGTGAGTGCGAGTGTGAAATTGCGTTTCCATGTTGAGGAGAATCCTGGGTGTCTCCAATGCTGATGCTTTGTGTATATGTCCATTCATCAGTTTTAGGGTTAAAATTTTGTCTTCTCTCTGGAATACAGAGACATTCGTATTATGGATAGAGTTAGCTTCCGGGACTTATTTGACGGGGAGCACAAGATGGTGGATCAGGTTTATGGTGAGGCATGGTTTACTTCAATGGCCAAAGTGAGGTGTCAGGACCACGAGCCAGTGCTAGGGTAAGGGTTAGGTTTTTGGAAAGCTGTACGGGCAGGGTATTGGTACGTTTAGACTGACGGTCCTTATCCAAGGTTAGAGCAACTGTCCAATTCAGATGCAGGATTACAGTGAGGCAAGGGTGACATCCATGGTGATGGTGGAGGGTCAGGTCACAGGTATGCACTAGGGTAAGGGTTAGGTAATTGTAAAAGTGTATGCGGTGGATGGGGTTATGTTTAGATTTAGGATCCTACTCTGACGTGTGGGCGAAGGCCAGTTTGGACTTCATCAGTAAGGTATGGCATCGGTGATATCAATGCAGACGGTGAGCATTCAGTTTAAGGAACCTGGGCTAGGGATAGGGTTTTCTGTAAGGAAAGGTCTATGCAGAAAATATAGTTATGGACAGAATTAGGGTGCAATTCTGATGTGAGGGCGAGTGTGAGATCGAGTCGAGTCAGAGGATTGAGAGAGTCATAGCTGATAGCAACAGTGAAAGTGAAGAATCTGGTTCAAGGTTCAGATCTAGGGTTGTGTTATGTGTTCAAGAAGGAGTACGGGTGAGATACAGTTGCAGTTACAATTCGGATCTGCCTCTGATGTGAGGGTGAGTGCAAGAGAAAGTTTAAGTTTTAAAGTGACGTGAGGGTGACATCAATGATGAAGGTGATGTGTCAGATCCTGGCTCCAGGGATAGGGTTAGCATTAGTTGTAAGGTAAGGAGTATGCGGAAGATTGAGTGACAGTTAGAGTTCTAATCTGACTCTGATATGGGGGCAGTGGCCAGAACGAGCTTCAGGTTTATGGGGAGGAATGACAGACGTCGATGCTGATGGTGGCAGTTCAGTGAAAGTGGCCTGGGAATGGGTTATGGTTATCTGTAAGAGAATATCTATGTGGAAGAGATAGCGAGAGAATTAGGGTTCTCTACTGATGTGAATGTGAGTGTGAGATTCAAGCTCTGAGATAAGATGTGTCGTAGTTGGCATCAACGTTGCAGGTGAAGAATCTAGGTGTGGGCTTTGCGTTAGGGTTTGAGTTAGGTGTTCAGTAAGATTTACAGAAACATGGAGTAACATTTAGGGTTCGCATCTGACCCTGACCTGAGGGCTAGGGCCACCTTGATCTTCAGGCTTATGGTGCGGCATGACAGATGTTGAAGCTGGTGGTGTCGGTTCAGGTAAAGGGCCCAGGGGTATAGTAAATTTATTGTGTTCTGTAAGGTGTAGAGGGAGGATAGGGTTTTGGAAAGATTTCGGGTTTGTCTCTGATGGAAGGGAAGTGCGGTATTGAGGTTAAGGAATACGTTGAAGCACAGGTGATGCCAATGGTTACGGTGAAGGGGCAGGTCCAAGAGTCATGGCTAGGGTTAGTACTAAGGGTTTGGGCTGTTGTACAGACAGGATGTTAATTATTAGGAGTAGGGTGTAGCTCTGATGTGAGTGCGAGTGTGAAATTGCCTTTCTGTGTTGAGGAGATCCCTGGGTGTCTCTGATGCTGACGCTTTGCGTATAGGTCCAGACATCTGATTTAGAGTTAAAATTTTGTGTTCTCTCTGGTATACAGAGACATTCGCATTTAGGATAGAGTTAGTTTCTGTGTCTGATGTGACCGGGAGTGCAAGACGGTGGATCAGTCTTATGGTAAGGCATCGTTGACATCAATGGTCAAGGTGAGGTGTCCAGACCACGAGGCAGTGCTAGGGATAGGGTTAGGTTTTTGGAATCCCATAGGGGCAGTGAGTTGGTACGTTTAGAGTGTGGATCCTTCTCAACGTTAGGGAAATTGTCCAATTCATTCACAGGATTACAGTGAGGAAATGGTGACATCCATGGTGATGGTGGAGGGTCAGGCCACAGGTATGTGCTCGGGTTAGGGTTAGGTAAATGTTAAAGTGTATGTGGTGCATGGGTTTATGTTTAGATTTAGAATCCTACTCTGATGTTTGGGCGAAGGCCACTTTGGACTTAATCATTAAGGTATGGCATCAGTGACATCAATGCTGATGGTGAGCATCCTGGTTAAGGAACCTGGGCTAGGGTTAGAGTTTTCAGTAGGAAAGGTCTATGCAGGTCTATGCAGATAATATGGTTATGGACAGAATTAGGCTGCAATTCTGGATTGTGGGTGAGTGTGAGATCGAGTCAGAGGATTAAGGGAGTCATAGTTGATAGAAACAGTGAAGGTGAGGAATCTGGTTCAAGGGTCAGATCTAGGGTTAGGGTTATGTGTTTGATAAGGAGGACGGGTGAGATAGGGTTGCAGTTAGAATTCGGGTCTGCCTCTGATGTGAGGGTGAGTGCAAGAATAAGTTTATGGTTTAAGGTGAAGTGAGGGTGACATCAATGATGAAGGTGAAGTGTCAGATCCTGGCACCAGGGATAGGGTAAGCATTAGTTGTAAGGTAATAAGTATAAGGAAGATTGAGTGACAGTTAGAGTTCTGATCCGACTCTGACATGAGGGCAGAGGCCAGAACGAGCTTCAGGATTATGGGGAAGAATGACAGAAGTCGAAGCTGATGGTGTCAGTTCAGTGAAAGGGGCCTGGGATAGGGTTAGGGTTATCTGTAGAGAAAATCTGTGTGGAGGAGATGGTTACCGAGAAAATTAGGGTTCTCTTCTGATGTGTGTGTGAGTGTGAGACTCAAGCTCTCCGTTAAGATGTGTCATAGATGACATCAGTGTTACAGGTGAAGAATCTTTTAAGGGCATGGTGCTAGGGATAGGGTTAGGTGTTCAGCAAGATTTACGGTAATATGGAGTTACATTTAGAATTCGCATCTGACCCTGACGATGGGATGAGAGCCACCTTGAGCTTCAGGCTTATGGTGCAGCATGACAGACGTTGAAGCTGATGGTGTCGGTTCAGGTAAAGTGCCCAGGGCTAGAGTAAGTGTATTGTGATCTGTAAGGTGTACAGGAAGGATAGTGTTATGGAAAGATTTCAGTTTTGTCTCTGATTGGATGGCAAGTGCGGGATTGAGGTTAATTATTACATTGAAGCGGGGTTGATGCCAATGGTTATGGTGAAGGGGCAGGTCCAAGAGACTTGGCTATGGTTAGAATTGCTGGTTTGGGCTGTTGTACAGAAAGGATCATTTTATTGTCAGGGTTAGGGTCTAGGTGTGAAGTGACTGCGAGTGTGAAACTGCGTTTCTGTGTTGAGGAGGTCCCTGGGCGTCTCTGATGCTGACGCTTTGCGTATAGATCCAGGCATCAGTTATAGGGTTAAAATTTTGTGTTCTCTCTGGTATACAGAGACATTTGCATTATGGATAGAGTTAGCTTCTGGGTTTGATGTGACGGGGAGAGAAAGTTCGTGAATAAGGTTTATGGTGAGGCATTGTTGTCGTCAATGGTCAAGGTGAGGTATCAGGACCACGAGCAGGGTTAGGGTTAGGGTTAGGTTTTTGGAAACCCTTAGGGGCAGTGTATTGGTACGTTTAGAGTGTGTGTCCTTCTCCAAGGTTAGGGAAACTGTCCAATTTATTCGCAGGACTACAGTGAGGCAATGGTGACATCATTGGTGATGGTGGAATTTCAGGCCACAGGTTTGTGCTAGCATTAGGGTTAGGTAATTGTTAAAGTGTATGCGGTGAATCAGGTTATGTTGAGATTTAGGATCTCACTCTGACGTATGTGTGAAGGACAGTTTGGACTTCATCATTAAGGTATGGCAGCGGTGAAATCAATGCTATCGGTGAGCATTCATGTTAAGGAACCTGGGCTAGGGTTAGGTTTTCTGTAAGGAAAGGTATATGCAGAAAATATGGTTATGGACAGAATTAGGGTTCAATTCTGAATTGAGGGCAAGTGTGAGTTCTAGTCAGGATTAAGGGAGTCATAGTCGATAGAAACGGTGAGAGTGAAGAATTTGGTTCAAGGGTCAGATCTAGGGTTATGGTTATGTTTTGAATAAGGAATACGAGTGAGATAGGCTGTAGTTATAATTCGGATCCACCACTGATGTGAGGGTGAGTGCAAGAATAAGTTTAAGGTTTAAGGTGAAGTGAGGTTGACATCAATGATGAAGGGGAACTGTCAGATCTTGGCACCAGTGTTAGGGTTAGCATTAGTTGTAAGTTAATGAGTACGTGGAAGACTGAGTGGAAGTTAAAGTTCTGATCCAACTCTGACGTGAGGACAGTGGCCAGAACGATATTCAGTGTTATGGGGTGGAATGACAGAAGTCGATGCTGATTGTGGCGGTTCAGTGAAAGGGACCTGGGATAGGGTTAGATTTATCTGTAAGAGAAAATCAATGCAGAAGAGATGGTTACCGAGAGAATTAGGGTTCTCTTCTGATGTGAGTGCGAGTGTGAGATTCAAGCTACGAGTTAAGATGTGTCGTAGTTGACATCAATGTTGCAGGTGAAGAATCTAGTCCAGGGTTTCGCGCTAGGATTAGGGTTAGGTGTTCAGTAAGATTTACAGGAATATGGAGTTAATTTAGAGTTCGCATCTAACCCTGATGTGAGGGCGAGTGCCACTATGATCTGCAGGCTTTTGGTGCGGCATGACAGACTTTGAAGCTGATGGTGTCATTTCCGGTAAAGGGACCAGAGCTAAAATAATTTTTTTGTGTTCTGTAAGGTGTACTGTAAAGATAGGGTTATGGAAAGCTTTTGGGTTTGTCTCTGATGGGAGTTCAAGTGCGGGATAGAGGTTAAGGATTATGATTAAGCGCGGGTGATGCCAATGGTTACGGTGAAGGGACAGGTCCAAGTGTCATGGCTAGAGATAGAATTACTTGTTTGGGCTGTTGTACAGAAAGGATGAGTTAATTATTAGGGTTATGGTTTAGCTGTGATGTGAGTGCGAGTGTGAAATTTCATTTCCATGTTGAAAAGATCTCTGATAGTCTGTGATACTGATGCTTTGCTTCTACGCCCAGGCATCAGTTTTAGGGTGAAAATTTTGTGTTCTTTCTGGTATACAATGACATTCGCATTATGGATAGATTTAGCTTCTAGGTCTGATGTGACGGCTAGCGCAAGATGGTGGATCAGGTTTATGGTGAGGCATGGTTGATGTCAATGGTCAAGGTGAAGTGTCAGGACCACGAGCCAGGGAATGGGTTAATGTTAGTTTTTTGGAAAGCTCTAGGATTAGCGTATTAGTATGTTTAGACTGACGGTCCTTCTCCAAGGTTTGGGCAACTGTCCAATTCAGTTGCAGGATTACAGTGAGGCAAGTGTGACATCCATGGTGATGGTGGAGTGTCAGGCCACAGGTAGGTGCTCAGATTAGGGTTATATCATTGTTTAAGTGTATGCGGTGGATGGGGTTATTTTTAGACTTAGGATCCTACTCTGACATGTGGGCGAAGGCCACATGTTTGGACTTCATCATTAAGGTATGGCATCGGTATCATCAATGCTGATGTGGAGAATTCAGGTTAAGTAACCTGGGCTAGGGTTAGGATTTTCTGTAAGGAAAGTTCTATGCAGAAAATATGGTTATGGACAGAAGGAGGGTGGAATTCTGATGTGAGAGCGAGTGTGAGATCGAGTCAGTAGATTAAGGGATTCATAGTGGATAGCAACGGTGAAGGTGATGAATCTGGTTCAAGGGTCAGATCTAGGGTTAGGGTTATGGGTTCGATAAGGAGTATGGGTGAGATACTATTGCAGTTAGAATTCGGATCCTCCTCTGATGTGAGGGTGAGTGCAAGTATAAGTTTAAGTTTTAAGGTGAAGTTGGGGTGACATCAATGATGAAGGTGAAGTGTCACAACCTGGCACCAGGGATAGGGTTAGCATTAGTTGTAATGTAAGGAGTATGCGGAAGATTGAGTGACAGTTAGAGGTCTGAGCCGACTCTGACATGAGTGCAGTGCCCAGAATGAGCTTCAGGATTATGGAGAGGAATGACAGACGTCGATGCTGAGGGGGGGGGGTTCAGTGAAAGGTGCCTGGGATAGGGTTTGGGTTATCTGAAAGAGTAAATCTATGCAGAAGAGATGGTTACCGAGAGAATTAGGGTTCTCTTCTGATGTGAGTGCGAGTGTGACATTCCAGCTCAGTGTTAAGATGTGTCGTAGTTGACAGCAATGTTTCAGGTGAAGAATCTACTCGAGGGTTTGGCGCTAGGGTTAGAGTTTGGTGTTCTGTAAGATTTACAGGAATATGGAGTTACATTTAGAGTTTGCACCAGATCTGACGTGAGGGCGAGGGCCACCTTGAGCTTCAGGCTTATGATGCGGCATGACAGACTTTGAAGCTGATTGTGTCGGTTCATTAATGTGCCCAGGGCTAGAGTAAGTTTATTGTATTCTGTAAGGTATACAGGAAGGATAGGGTTATGGAAAGATTTCGGGTTTGTTTCTGATGGGAGGGCAAGTGCGGGATTGAGTATAAGGTTTATGATGAAGCACGGGTGATGGCAATGGTTACAGTGAAGGGGCAGGTCCAAGAGTCATGGCTAGGATTAGAATTAATGTTTTGGGCTGTTGTACAAAAAGGACAAGTTAATTCTTAGGGTTAGGGTCTAGCTCTGTTGTGTGTGCGAGTTTGAAATTGCGTTTCTGTGTTGAGGAGATCCCTGGGTGTCTCTGATGCTGACGCTTTGCGTATAGGTCCAGGCATCAGTTTTAGGGTTAAAATTTTGTGTTCTCTCTGGTATAGAGAGACATTCGCATTATGGATAGAGTTAGCTTCTTGTCCCGGCCCCTGGGACGAACGTGGAGTGTACCGGAGACGCCTGCAGAAATGAGACAAGCAAGAGACACAAAGAATGACCAGCAAGACAGGATGTCTGATCAAGCTGGCAAAGTTTATTGTTGTCAGGCTCAATTTATACAAGTAGCAAGTAAGGGGTGGGTCAGGAGATAACTGGACTTTAGGTGACGCCGGCGGGGAGGTGCAGAAGTGTGATTGGGTCTTGGTAGGCGCTGACGGGAATGGAGGACCCGAAAGAGAAGCGGGGGGTTCACCATTTTGGGGGCGGGGAATGTGTTTCTTGCTTAACAAAGGACAGAAAAGGCACATGCTGTGAGGTAGCCCAACCGCTAACTCTGACTTAGAAATGCAAATGTTGCTAGGTAAATTAACCCCAGCTCTAACCTAGGAGTTCACTAAATGTGCTTCTTAGTGATAGGGGAAAACTTGTTTCTAACGTGTGGATGGGTTCATTGTTGCTGACTTTATAGGAAAGATTTCCAGCTGATTTTACAGGAAAGATTTTTACTCAAAACGTTGTGTTGTCTTAAGGCTCCTGTGACCGAATCTGCTTAAAGGCCCACAGATTTGCTCCCAACATCTCCCCCGTTTTTCTTATATTAAAACAGCCAGCCTAGCTCTGGCTGGGTCAAGGCCTGTGCCTGTCTTAGGTTTAGAGGTCTTATACCTGGCCTCTGTTTCCAGGAGCTTGCCTCCTTTTGGAGTCGGCCTGGCATATTGTTCTTGCAGGTATATCCTCTTAATTACCCGACATTGACTACCCATCTAGTTGATGTAGTCTTAAGGCTGGGTTTTGTTTTTTGCAGGGTCTTTAATTTGTCACTTGGCTCTATCCTGTCTTAAGCTTCCCACATCTCCTCCTCTTCTTTTATAGGGACCAGCTGGTGTGGCTGGGTCGAGGACTATGCCTGTCTTAGGTTGCATGGTCAGGGACTACTCCTTACCCATCATGGGGTCACAGCCCTCATGACGGCTGTGCCCTGTCTTAGGTTGGTAGTAGTCTGTGCACCTCGTCGCAGCCTTGTGGTGGCTGAGCACGATGGGATGGTGTGCGACCATGTCTTACCCATCATTGACTACTAGCCTCGACTGGGGTGACAAAGGCTTTGCAAAACACAGGTTTGGGTGGCAGCACTAAACGTTTTTGGCTTTGGCTATCGTCACTTCTATGGTTGCTGAATGAAGGAGGAGGAGTCCTCTTGATCGTTATCGTTACAGGCGAGACTCTGGTAATGGACTTGAATGGGTTTACTGATGAGAGTATCAATTTTCTTTTTTATGAAGTTTGTTAAACGTTTGAGAGCCCAAGGGCCAAAAGACAAGAGCAATATTAATCCTATAAGGGGGCCTAAGAGAGAGGGGAAAAGAGTAGTGAGCCATGGTGAGGTAGAGAACCAATTTTTATACCAACTTTCACTCTGCTCTCTTTCTATTCTTCTTTTCTCTAACCCTTCTCTGACTCTTCTCATACTATCTCTCACAACTCCTATTTTGTCAGCATAGAAACAACACCCTTCTTTTAGGGTGGCGCAAAGCCCACCCTGCTGCAGAAGGAGCAGATCTAGCCCCCTGCGGTTTTGGAGAACTACTTCAGCGAGGGACGAGATCGAATCTGTCAGGTCAGAGATTCCTTTTTGCAATTCTTGGATATCTTGGTCTATAGTGGCACTGAGTTCATGATAACGAGAGTTAGAAAGAACTAAGGAAGAGATTCCTGTACCGGCACCTACAGCCCCTAAGCCAAGCAAAACAGCAATAGTAACAGCAGTAGTGGGTTCTCGGCGGGAGCGTTTAGGGAGGGAAGGGTCTGACGATTGTTCCCAGATATGGAAGAACTCCTCAGACCGGTAGTAAATAAGCCTGGGTATAACTTTAACGAGAACACAAAAGCCATGTTCTTGTAATACGGGGTTATAGGCACAGGGGGTGAGTCCATCTAGGCAGGCCCACCAGGTGTCATTGGGGGGAACAATATATTGGGGTCCCCGTTCAATAGAGAAGACTTCTTGACAAAGGTGGGCATATCCACGAGGGATTTTTTGCAGAGTGTTAGTTATACAAGTCCCGTTACTGACTACCTGGGCCAAGGTTAGGCCTTCCCAACTAGCACGTTCCCAACGGCAGTTGTAAGTATCATTGGAGGTGGAGAAATTGCCAGGGATGGCAGCTCCTTCATAAAAGGGGGGGGAAGAGTGGTAACATAACCAACATTCGGCAGTAACCTCAGGGGTGGTGGAATTAATACTAAGGAAGGTTTGATTTATGAGGGTGAAGACAAGGTCTTTAGAACTCGCTAAAGCAGGCACTGGTGGTGTAGGGGAGGGTTTCAGACTACTAGTTTTGAGACTATGGTCAGGTGAGAGGGAGGAGGCGTCTGGTGGGGGAGAGTGCTTCCCACCTAGGACTGTATTTGGGCCTATGGCGACGAAAGGGGTGGCAGGGAACTCTTTTAGTAGTTTAATAGTAAAGGTGATGCCTTCATCATAATGGTCTTTATATAAGCGAAGATCCCAAGTATATCCTTGTGTCCAGCTTGGGGCTTTTTTTCCTGGTTCAGTGAATTTGACTGAAAGAGGATCGCACCAACCTCTAGTAGTAGTATTCTCCTGATTGCACCCTGGAATCACATCGTCTGACCGAAAAGCACTGTGGTTTGTATAATTGGCCTTGACAGTGATATAATCCCAGGAAGAGGAGGTCTTCCAATAAGTGTCTCCTGTGGTCTCACACCCCCATGCCGCACAATAATAATCTGACTTGCCTCCGCATTTATGAAGGAGGTGATGGGGCCGGTGCTGCCCCGGGCAAACATAAAAGGAGTATGACCTAAGAACTGACCGGCGTTCTGGGTCAGAGCAACCAGGGGAATCTAACGGCCCACGAAGGGCACGAGGTGCTGCATTTTGTTCAAAAAGATCTTCTACACCCCAAGGGGCTCCTGCACCAAGGGCTAGCTTACAGAGATCGGGCTGTATAACGTTTGGCCACCAGATGTCTGGTGACGTTTGAGAGCGGGACCAAACAACGTCTCCTCTTTCAGACAGCACTATCCAGGTGTAGTTCCAGGGGAAGTGCCGGGACTTCACGGGTGGTGGTGCTGGCTGATGACTCAGAACTGCAGTCGTGATCAGGAGAACGAGGATTGTTGGCGACTGCATCTTGTCCAATGATGATGAATATTTCTCTACTTCCTGAAAGGCAAGGAAAAGCTGTTCTCAGGGAGGATTCTCCTCCCTGGAATGTATTGGGTTATTATTAATGTGTTTTGAAGGGGTATTAATGGGTTTGACAAGGCGCTCAGGTAACCATCGAGGTCCATTTCCCTGTGTATCATATACACAGGCGTGGCCTCTACCCCAGATAAGAACTGGGTCGGGACCATGCCATTTAAAGGTTAGAGGATCTTTCCATAAGACTTCTGCAAATTGGTTTTTTGTGTCTTGGTGCCACAACCTGTCAGCAGCAGACCTGTTGTGGTTGTCTATTTGAAAAAAATTAAGTGTGAATAGTGCATGATTAAGGAGGTTTCCCGGGGAGCCTTTTAAAGGGTAAACAATGTTGGTCTTAAGCTTATTAATTGTATTCTTTAGTGTCTGATGGGCTCGTTTGATTATTCCTTGCCCTTGGGGGTTGTAAGGGATACCTGTGATATGCTTGATTTGGAATTGATGGCAGAAATTTTGAAATGCTTGTGAAGTGTATCCAGGCCCATTATCTGTTTTAATAGTTTGAGGTATACCAATCACAGTAATGCATTGGAGAATATGGCCTATGACATTTTTGGTGGCTTCACCACTATCGAGGGTGGCAAATATAAAACCACTGTAGGTATGAATAGTTACATGAGTGTATTTAAGAGTTCCAAATTCAGGGATATGGGTGACATCTATTTGCCAGATTTCACTAGGGAGTAGGCCTCTCGGATTAACTCCTAAATGAGGGAGAGGCAGTAAGGTTGCACACCCTGGGCAGTCTTTAACAATTTGCCTAGCTTGTTCTCCAGTGAGTTTAAATAAAAGTCGGAGAGTGTGAGCATTCACGTGGTGAAGAGCATGGTATTGACTAGCTTTGGTGACTGCATCGGTTGTAATGGAATATGTGAAGCGCGTATTTTTGTCTCCAAGGGCATTGCCTTGGGAAAGGGAATTAGGAAGTTCGGTGTGGGCTCGCAGATATCCAATATAGAAAGGGGCTTGTCTGACTAATATAAAGGTTTGGAGTTGTTGGAATAGGGAAACAGCATTGGTAGAGGGTTTAATATAAGGGACTGTTTCTAGAATAGGAACTGATTATGCTATGTAGGCACTGTCGGTATACAGATTAAAAGGGATTTGGCTCAACATTTTGAAAACTTGTAAGATAGCAAATAGTTCTACAAGTTGAGCTGATTTAAAGGGTGACTGAATACTGTAACTTTGTGAGTTTATAACATAGGCAGCAGTGCCAGAGGAGGAGCCATCAGAAAAAACAAGAGAGGCATTATCTAGAGGAGTGGATGAGGTTCTTTTTGGAAAAATAAAGGGATGTAATCGTGAGAATTGAAGGAGTTTATGCGAGGGATAGTGATTATCGGTTTTACCTTGGAAAGAAGCAAGGGATATAATCCAGTCATCCACAGGTCTGGGACAGCCAATCTGTTTGTTCTTTTGTATAAGGAATGATAAGCTGATCAGGGTCTCTGCCAAAATACTGGCGGCTTTTTTCTCTGCCTATTTTTATAATCTTTGCAACTAGGGAGGGGTATGTGATAAGAACTTTAGGTGGGGAGGAGGGCAAATGGATCCATAACAAAGGATTGTTTTGCCATAAAACTCCAGTGGGGGTGTGTGGCGTATTACAGATAATGAGAGCGAAGGGCCTGTCGTAGGACAGGAATGTAGTTTGTTGTTGTTGTATAGCTGTTTCAACAATGTTTAAAGTTTCTTTTGCCTGGGTGGACAGTTTCCGAGGGGATGAGGGATTGAGGTCTCCTTGTAGTATATCAAAAAGAGGTTTTAACTCTCCAGTGGTTGGTTTAAGATAGGGTCTGAGCCAATTAATATCTCCCAAGAACTTTTGGAAATCATTCAGTGTTTGTAAGTGTGATGTTTTTAATTGGATCTTCTGGGTAGTGATTTTGTTTGAGGTTAATTCAAAGCCAAGATAATAATAGGGATCTGTTTATTGAATTTTATTTGGAGCAATTTGGAGACCAAAAAAAGTGAGACGGGTGGTCAATTCTTGGCTACATTTTAAGACTTTAGAGTTGGATGCTCCAGCCAGGAGGATATCATCCATATAATGAATGATATAGATAG